>NC_140989.1:2397063-2668707 GCF_052327205.1 Somniosus microcephalus | reverse complement strand
CAGGGGGGGAGAGAGGGAGAGGTTGATGGGGGCGGGAGAGAGGGAGAGGTTGATGGGGGCGGGGGGGGAGAGGGAGAGGTAGATGGGCGGGGGGGGTAGAGAGGGAGAGGTTGATGGGGTGGGGAGAGAGGGAGAGGTTGATGGGCGGGGGGAGAGAGGGAGAGGTTGATGGGGTGGGGAGAGAGGGAGAGGTTGATGGGCGGGGGGAGAGAGGGAGAGGTTGATGTGGGGGGAGAGAGGGAGAGGTTGATGGGGGTGGGGGGGAGAGAGGGAGAGGTTGATGGGGGGGAGAGAGGGAAAGGTTGATGGGGGTGGGGGGGGAGAGGGAGAGGTTGATGGGCGGGGAGGGGAGAGAGGGAGAGGTTGATGGGGGGGGAGAGAGGGAGAGGTTGATGGGGGGAGAGAGGGAGGAGGAGAGGTTGATGGGGGGGAGAGAGGGAGGAGGGAGAGGTTGATGGGGGTGGGGGGGAGAGAGGAGAGGTTGATGGGGGTGGGGGGGAGAGAGGGAGAGGTTGATGGGGGGGGAGAGAGGGAGAGGTTGATGGGGGCGGGGGGAGAGGGAGAGGTTGATGGGTGGGGAGGGGAGAGAGGGAGAGGTTGATGGTGGGGGAGAGAGGGAGGAGGGAGAGGTTGATGGGGGGGAGAGAGCGAGGAGGGAGAGGTTGATGGGGGTGGGGGGGAGAGAGGGAGAGGTTGATGGGGGTGGGGGTGAGAGAGGGAGAGGTTGATGGGGGGAGAGAGGGAGAGGTTGATGGGGGTGGGGGGGAGAGAGGGAGAGGTTGATGGGGGGGGAGAGAGGAGAGGTTGATGGGGGTGGGGGGGAGAGGGAGAGGTTGATGGGGGTGGGGGGAGAGAGGGAGAGGTTGATGGGGGGAGAGAGGGAGAGGTTGATGGGGGTGGGGAGAGAGGGAGAGGTTGATGGGGGGGAGAGAGGGAGAGGTTGATGGGGGGTGGATAGAGGGAGATGTTGATGGGGGTGGGGAGAGAGGGAGAGGTTGATGGGGTGGGAGAGAGGGAGAGGTTGATGGGGGTGGGGAGAGAGGGAGAGGTTGATGGGGGGGAGAGAGGGAGAGGTTGATGGGGGGAGAGAGGAGAGGTTGATGGGGGGAGAGAGGGAGAGGTTGATGGGTGGGGGGGAGAGAGGGAGAGGTTGATGGGGGTGGGAGAGAGGGAGAGGTTGATGGGGGTGGGGAGAGAGGGAGAGGTTGATGGCGGGGGGCTGGTGGAGAGGGAAGAATCTGCCGTTTGGGACAGGAGTGCAGAGAGTGCAGAGAGACTGAGGTTCTTGGATATTGGTGTGTTGCTCTGCCTCCTGCAATCCAGGTCCGTTAACTGTTCCCATTCTCTCCACAGCTGCACTGCCAGTAACTCCGCAAGGAGCACTCCTACCAGCTCGCCGGCGCTACGCAAGCGGCTGCCGCTCTGCCCGAAGGCCACGGACGGGGAAAGTGTGCTGGAGAAGGGTTCAGATAGCTCCTCAGAAAGGTTGTCCTGTGGCAACCAGTACAGCCACTCCACTCCCGGGCGCACAGCAAGAACTCGCGGGTAAGAAGCCAGCGTATTTACCACCTACTCTCGGCACTGGGCAGGAAAGCTGTCTCAGACTCTGAATACATTGTCCTTTGCAGCAAATAATAGCTCCCTCAGAAGTCCAAAAGGAATACCAGCTATAGAAGGTGCTTGGCACATCTCTCGGCAGATTCTCTCAGCATCTCTTAAATTCTTGTTGATTAGTCAGGAGAAGATTCTCTTTGTCCTCTCTCGTTGTAATCTTTACCTAGCAGAGGTAGAAGGCACCTTAACAAGTACTAAGTATATCCAGGACACACAGTAAGAGGCTACTAGACTGATTCCTGGGATGAGAGGACTGTCCTATGAGGAGAGATTGAGTAGATTGGACCGATACTCTCTGGAGTTTAGAAGAATGAAAGGTGATCTCATTGAAACATATAAAATTATTCTACGGCTTGACAGGGTAGATGATGAGAGGCTGTTTCCCCTGGCTGGACAGTCTAGAAGTAGGGGTCATCGTCTCGGGATAAGAGGTCGGCTATTTAGGACTGAGCTGAGAAATTTCTTGACTTTGGTGAATCTTTGGAATTCTTTGCCCCAGAGGGCTGTGGAGGCTGAGTCGTTGAGTATATTCAAGGCTGAGATCGAGAGATTGTTGGACTCTCGGGGAATCGAGGGATATGGGGATTGGGCGGCCAAGTGGAGTTGAGGTCGATGATCAGCCGTGATCTCATTGAATGGCGGAGCAGGCTCGAGGGGCCGTATGTCCAACTTGTGCTCATATTTCTTATGTAAATCAGATATTTTTTATTAATTCCCGGTGTTAGATCAAGGTAATTTCAGTGGACCACACTGATCTGAGGTCAACACACTAAAATTAAAGTTTGCGAGTCCGGTGGTAAGTTTTAAATAGTCGATTTATTGCATCACTTGATTTACACTGTTTGACTTCCTTTATCCAACTAACAAGGATGTTCAAAATGGCTGGCTTTATACCGCAGCAGATGTACCCGCCCCCTTTATTACCACCGGACTCGCAAACTTTAATTTTGGTGTGTTGACCTCAGATCAGTGTGGTCCACTGAAATTACCTTGATCTAACACTCGGGTTGCAGGTGTCGCTGGCAAGGCCGGCATTTATTGCCCATCCCTAATTGCCCCTTGAGAAGGTGGCGGTGTGCCGCCTTCTTGAACCGCTGCAGTCCGTGTGGTGAAGGTGCTCCCACAGTGCTGTTAGGGAGGGAGTTCCAGGATTTCGACCCAGCGACGATAAAGGAATGGCGATATATAGACAGGATGGTGTGTGACACATCTGCACCATTTCTCACATTGTGTTCAATAATGTTTGTGAGGAAGTTGTTCACTTTTTTTACCATTTACGTGCTTTTGACTCCAATCCTTTCCCCTCTCCTGCTATTTGATCTATAATCCCATCTTTTCCCCGCTCCTGCTATTTGCTCTGTAATCCAAACCTTTCCCCTCTTCCTTAAACACTTATCAATCACAGATTTATATTTTCTTTTCTTTTATCTTCCAGAAAATGCAGAGCTGGTACAACGTGAGTATAAAGTGCAATTCTTGATTTTTAATTCTGTGTTTTATGTCTGTGTTGCCTTACGTTGGTTTGTGCTATTGTTAAATTACAGTTCGAGAACCATTGCTGTGGAATTGTGTGTCACGGTGGGATTAACTAATGCTGCTGCAAGACACGCCAGTATCTCTTTCTTGTCCTTTCTGGACATATGTTCTCATCAATGTGTCTCAAATTTGAGAGAATCCATCACGTCATCTGCATGGAATCTAGAGAACCGGGGAGCCCCTGAGCTGAGATTGTCCGATGGGTCAGAGGGTGAAATCTAAAGCTGGCACTGGCCAGAAGGAAGAACAGCAGAGCCCAAGTCAAGGAGGCCCTTGCCAAAGGAAATGGCAGAGCCTTCGAACTTTTGCCTAAAAAGAGCCATACTGAAATCTCTGGATCTCATTTCCCTTGGGATTCCTGGATACCAAATAAATAGGGGCAATTTTCTTGGTCTAGACTGGATACAATCCCAGGCCCGATAGGTGTGTGCTGGGCTCTACGCCCAGGCACCATTCCACTTTCCTTATATATATCTGATTAGAGAAGAGTAGATCCCAGCTAATCACTTATTGATGAGTAAATAAGTGCAGTACTGAGGGAGGACCGCACTGTCGGAGGGGTAGTACTGAGGGAGCGCCGCACTGTCGGAGGGGCAGTACTGAGGGAGGACCGCACTGTCGGAGGGGCAGTACTGAGGGAGCGCCGCACTGTCGGAGGGGTAGTACTGAGGGAGCGCTGCACTGTCGGAGGGGCAGTACTGAGGGAGCACCGCACTGTCGGAGGGGCAGCACTGAGGGAGCACCGCACTGTCGGAGGGGCAGCACTGAGGGAGCGCTGCACTGTCGGAGGGGCAGTATTGAGGGAGCACCGCACTGTCGGAGGGGCAGTACTGAGGGAGCGCCGCACTGATGGAGGGGCAGCACTGAGGGAGTGCCGCACTGTCGGAGGGGCGGTACTGAGGGAGTGCCACACTGTCGGAGGGTCAGTACTGAGGGAGTGCCGCACTGTCGGAGGGGTAATACTGAGGGAGCACCGCACTGTCGGAGGGGCAGTACTGAGGGAGCGCTGCACTGTCGGAGAGGCAGTACTGAGGGAGCAGCGCACTGTCGGAGGGGCAGTACTGAGGGAGCACTGCACTGTCGGAGGGGCAGTACTGAGGGAGCGCTGCACTGTCGGAGGGGCAGCACTGAGGGAGTGCCGCACTGTCGGAGGGGCAGTACTGAGGGAGTGCCACACTGTTGGAGGGTCAGTACTGAGGGAGCGCCGCACTGTTGGAGGCTCAGTACTGAGGGAGTGCCACACTGTCGGAGGGGCAGTACTGAGGGAGAGCCGCACTGTTGGAGGGGCAGTACTGGGGGAGCGCCGCACTGTCGGAGGGGCAGTACTGAGGGAGCGCCGCACTGTCGGAGGGGCAGTACTGAGGGGGGGCAGTACTGAGGGAGTGCCGCACTGTCGGAGGGGCAGTACTGAGGGAGCGCAGTACTGAGGGAGCGCCGCACTGTCGGAGGGGCAGTACTGAGGGAGCGCCGCACTGTCGGATGGGCAGTACTGAGGGAGTGCCGCACTGTTGGAGGGGCAGTACTGAGGGAGCGCCGCACTGTCGGAGGGGCAATACTGAGGGGGGGGCAGTATTGAGGGAGCGCCGCACTGTCGGAGGGGCAGTACTGAGGGAGCGCAGCACTGAGGGAGCGCCGCACTGTCGGAGGGGCAGTACTGAGGGAGAGCCGCACTGTTGGAGGGGCAGTACTGGGGGAGCGCCGCACTGTCGGAGGGGCAGTACTGAGGGAGCGCCGCACTGTCGGAGGGGCAGTACTGAGGGGGGGCAGTACTGAGGGAGTGCCGCACTGTCGGAGGGGCAGTACTGAGGGAGCGCAGTACTGAGGGAGCGCCGCACTGTCGGAGGGGCAGTACTGAGGGAGTGCCGCACTGTCGGATGGGCAGTACTGAGGGAGTGCCGCACTGTTGGAGGGGCAGTACTGAGGGAGCGCCGCACTGTCGGAGGGGCAATACTGAGGGGGGGGCAGTATTGAGGGAGCGCCGCACTGTCGGAGGGGCAGTACTGAGGGAGCGCAGCACTGAGGGAGCGCCGCACTGTCGGAGGGGCTGCACTGAGGGAGTGCTGCACTGTCGGAGTTGCAGTCTTTCGGATGAGACGTTAACACGAGGGCCCCGCCTGCCATTTCAGGTGGATGCAAAAGTTCCCGCAGCCACTATTTCGAAGAAGCACAGGATGTTGTCCAGTTGTCCTGGGGCCAATATTTATCCCTCAATCAACATCGCTAAAACAGAATATTGTTTGTGGGATCTTGTGCGCTAACTGGCCGATGGGCTGAGAGATGGTCACTGCAGTTAATGTGCTGTGATCGCGCTTCTCGTGACTCCAGTTGCATGTTCATTTCTTTTAATTGCCATCCTGCTTAAATTAACGTCGCTCAGTCATGCTAAGTCTGAGGTTTGCTTTGATTTCTGTTACATATTCCATTAGTTTTCCAAAAAGGAGAAGGATTGAACTGTGTGTCTCCTTCATTTTGCAAGATGCATGGAAACCATTTTAGAGCCTGCATTTTCAGTGACTTGACAGCTGTGTACGTATTTGTAATAAGGTTGATTGGATAGGAAGAGCGGTGTTTGATCCAGATATTCCTCTGGAGAAATTGTATCTTTCTTCCAGGTGTTGAGCCCCACATACAAACAGCGGAACGAAGACTTTCACAAACTGTTCAAGAAGCTGCCCGATTCAGAGCGACTGATTGAGGGTGAGGCCGACTGTGGGTGTGAGGCGGGTGTTGGGCGGGGCCGGCGGTGGGCGAGGCAGAGTGTAGGTTCGAGTGACAGTAGGGTATTGATAAGAGTCACGTTTTGTTTGAGGGGGAAACAGTGAGCCTCAATGTTGACATCAGAAATACTTGTTCTGACTGTAGACTTTGACCCAGGGGTACAGGCTGGGGCTGACTGTAGATACTGACACAGGGGTACAGGCTGGGGCTGACTGGAGATACTGACCCAGGGGTACAGGCTGGAGCTGACTGTAGATACTGACCCAGGGGTACAGACTGGGGCTGACTGTAGATACTGACGCAGGGGTACAGGCTGGGGCTGACTGGAGATACTGACCCAGGGGTACAGGCTGGAGCTGACTGTAGATACTGACCCAGGGGTACAGACTGGGGCTGACTGTAGATACTGACGCAGGGGTACAGACTCGGGCTGACTGTAGATATTGACCCAGGGGTACAGACTGGGGCTGACTGTAGATACTGACCCAAGGGTACAGACTGGAGCTGACTGTAGATACTGACCCAGGGGTACAGACTGGGGCTGACTGTAGATATTGACCCAGGGGTACAGACTGGGGCTGACTGTAGATACTGACCCAGGGGTACAGGCTGGAGCTGACTGTAGATATTGACCCAGGGGTACAGGCTGGAGCTGACTGTAGATACTGACCCAGGGGTACAGGCTGGGGCTGACTGTAGATACTGACACAGGGGTACAGGCTGGGGCTGACTGTAGATACTGACCCAGGGGTACAGGCTGGAGCTGACTGTAGATACTGACCCAGGGGTACAGACTGGGGCTGACTGTAGATACTGACCCAGGGGTACAGGCTGGGGCTGACTGTAGATACTGACGCAGGGGTACAGACTGGGGCTGACTGCAGATACTGACCCAAGGGTACAGACTGGAGCTGACTGTAGATACTGACCCAGGGGTACAGGCTGGGGCTGACTGTAGATACTGACCCAGGGGTACAGACTGGGGCTGACTGTAGATACTGACCCAGGGGTACAGGCTGGGGCTGACTGTAGATACTGACGCAGGGGTACAGACTGGGGCTGACTGTAGATACTGACCCAGGGGTACAGGCTGGAGCTGACTGTAGATACTGACCCAGGGGTACAGGCTGGGGCTGACTGTAGATACTGACCCAGGGGTACAGACTGGGGCTGACTGTAGATATTGACCCAGGGGTACAGGCTGGAGCTGACTGTAGATACTGACCCAGGGGTACAGACTGGGGCTGACTGTAGATACTGACCCAGGGGTACAGACTGGGGCTGACTGTAGATACTGACCCAGGGGTACAGGCTGGGGCTGACTGTAGATACTGACCCAGGGGTACAGACTGGGGCTGACTGTAGATACTGACCCAGGGGTACAGGCTGGAGCTGACTGTAGATACTGACCCAGGGGTACAGGCTGGGGCTGACTGTAGATACTGACCCAGGGGTACAGACTGGGGCTGACTGTAGATACTGACCCAGGGGTACAGACTGGAGCTGACTGTAGATACTGACCCAGGGGTACAGACTCGGGCTGACTGTAGATACTGACCCAGGGGTACAGGCTGGAGCTGACTGTAGATACTGACCCAGGGGTACAGGCTGGGGCTGACTGTAGATACTGACCCAGGGGTACAGACTGGGGCTGACTGTAGATACTGACCCAGGGGTACAGACTGGGGCTGACTGTAGATACTGACCCAGGGGTACAGACTCGGGCTAGGTGATGTTTGCAGTGTGATATAACATGTATTAATTGTCTTTCATGAATGGGGAGTGATGTTACAATTGGTTGTTTTTTCCTGTGCGCGGTATTTAGTGTACTGATGGATGCGTCCGCATCAAATTCCGTTTTTTGTTGCTCCTTTTGACCTCTGTTGAGCCCAGCGCTGCTCGGGCCTCTCAGCGCTGCTCGGGATCCTTGGTGCTCACTCGTCCGACAGCTGCCTGTGGACGGAAGCTACTTTCACCTCTCCTGTGACTTGTGTCAGGTGTAAATCAAGGATCTGGTGAGAAAAGGAGCCGAATGATTCTGGTGCAACCCAAATTGAACAAAGGTCTTCGTTGCATTTGCTGCTACCTGCCCACAATTTATCAGACACTGAATTCACCCTGGCGTGATGGGATTTTAAATCTTGACTTTAAATGGCTGTTCACTCCTCCTCTATAACCATGCCCCAAATAACAGGACTCCCGTCCTCTATAACCATGTCCCTAGTAACAGGACTTCCGTCCTCTATAACCATGTCCCCAGTAACAGGACTCCCGTCCTCTATAACCATGTCCCCAGTAACAGGACAACCGTCCTCTATAACCATGTCCCTAGTAACAGAACTCCCGTCCTCTATAACCATGTCCCCAGTAACAGGACTCCCGTCCTCTATAACCATGTCCCCAGTAACAGGACTCCCGTCCTCTATAACCATGTCCCCAGTAACAGGACTCCCGTCCCCTATAACCATGTCCCCAGTAACAGGACTCCCGACCTCTATAACCATGTCCCCAGTAACAGAACATAAGAAATAGGAGCAGGAGTGAAGAGTGATATAAAATATTCATTCAGTGTTTTTGCCATCTCCATATTTCCCACCATTAATTTCCCGGTCTCATCCTCTAAGGGACCAACATTTACTTTAGCCACCCTTTTTCTTTTTATATAACTATAAAAACTCTTACTATCTGTTTTTATATTTTTTGCTAATTTACTTTCATAATCTATCTTCCCTTTCTTAATCTTTTTGTCATTTTTTGCTCTCTTTTAAAGTTTTCCCAATCCTCTATCCTCCCACTAGATTTGGCTACCTTATATGCCCTTGTTTTTAGTCGAATACTATCCTTAATTTCTTTACTTAGCCACGGATGGCTGTCTTTTCTTTTACACCCTTTTCTTCTCAGTGGAATATATTTTTTTTGGAAGTTGTAAAATAACTCCTTAAATGTACACCACTGATCATGTATCGTCTTACCCTTTAATCTATTTTCCCAATCCACTCTACTCAATTCCGCTCTCATACCTTCATCGTCTCCTTTATTCAAGCTTAGCACGCTTGTTTGAGATCCAACCTTCTCACCCTCGAATTGAATATGGAATTCAACCATGTTATGTCCAAGGGGATCCTTTACTAGGACATTTTTAATTAATCCTGTCTCGTTACACAGGACCAGATCTAAGGTTGCTTGCCCCCTGGCCGGTTCAGTTACATACTGCTCAAGAAATCCATCCCTAATACACTCAATTAACTCATCCTCAAGGCAGCCCTGCCCAATTTGATTTGTCCAATTAATATGATAGTTAAAATCCCCCATAATTATAGATGTTCCCTTATTACAAGCCTCAACTATTTCCTGATTGATACTCCGTCCAACAGAGTTGCCACTGTTCGGAGGCCTATAGACTACGCCCACTAGTGTTTTTTTCCCCTTATTATTCCTTACCTCCACCCAAACTGTTTCATTATCCTGATCTTTTGACCCAATATCATTTCTCTGTATTACAGTGATTCCTTCCTTTTGGACTCCCCAGCCTTCGGGAACATCCTTCCTGCATCTAGTCTGTCCAGTCCTGTCAGAATTTTATAAGTTTCAATGAGATCCCCTCTCATTCTTCTAAACTCCAGCGAGTATAAGCCCAATCGACCTAATCTCTCCTCATACGTCATTCCTGCCATCCCAGGTATCAGCCTGGTGAATCTTCGCTGAACTCCCTCCATGGCAAGAACATCCTTCCTCAGATAAGGCGACCAAAACTGCACACAATACTCAAGACGTGGTCTCACCAAGGCCCTGTACAACTGCAGCAAGATATCCTTGTTCCTGTACTCGAACCTTCTTGCTATGAAGGCCAACATACCATTTGCCTTCTTAACCGTCTGCTGCACCTGTTACCTGGGGAGAAAGCTAGTTATCACCGGCAAGCTCCAAATAATGCAGATTGTCAACAGGTTAGATGAGTGTACCTTTGTCGTCAGTGTGTGTGAACTAACAGCTCCCTCCATTTCCGGTTATTTATTTGATTAGGCACATGATACTGATGCAGAGTCTCTTGTCGGGTTTCTCGAAGGCATCAAATGGATTCTTCGGGAAGTTGGGAGATTGTGAACCATTTGAGTGATAGCTGGGACTTGACGGAGAAGGAGACCATCAATGGGGAATGACGTTAGACCTAAGCAGCTCAGCTAGCCTGAATCTCCCACCTCTGTCAGGACAAACTGCTCATGACACTGCACTATATCTCAAGGAGGTGGATGGATACTGGCGAGATGATGTACTTCGCTGATGCACTGGTCATCAATCAGTCTTGTGCATCTATGTTGATTTTCCTTCTATGCTGGATTATGAAGTAGTATCGATAAGTATTTCTGGTGTGTTTTTAGCTGCCATTCTGAACTGTTCCCTTGAGCAGTATTTATTTGCAGGGTGGAGCCAATACAATGCATCAATACATGGGTGCCATGGAGTGGAGGGGAACAGGCTTGATTTTCCCCTCCCTTTGTTTCCCACTATGCAGTAAGGCTCTAGGAAAGAATCAGGCCACGGGTGGAGGCCGGACATCTCTACCTAAGGATGCAATAAAATAGGACAGAGCGTAATGACCTTGGTCCCAGGAGAATGCCTGCGTCCATAGCCCCGTCCGTGACCCAGTGACAACAGGGGACAAAATAGGAGAATCCATCAAATCACAAAAAACGTGCAGTGCATATTAATTGTGCTGTGGTGCTCTTCACCACCTCCCCCCCCCCGCCCCGCAGATTTTACACTGTCTTCAGAATCTACTCTTCCAGCTTATGAACATTTCTGTTTGAATTTATCCAGTGAAATGTCTTCATTAAAATGAACTGTGAAAGGAAACACCTCTTCGACCTTCTTTTCCAATTTTTTACGTTTGATACTTGTGTGATATTTGGGTTGTTTATTGACCAGTGCCTGAGAGAACAGAATTTGGATTTCCTTTTCTCCCTGTGCCAGGTCCTCTGACAAATTTCCCTTTCTCCTCTTTGCCCATCCTCTCTCCACCCTCTTTGTATCTAGCTTCCGACTCTGTGCCCAGCATGGTCTTGGCACTTTCAGCATCATGCCCGTGTCCCGTGATGACAAGTGAAAGTCTGCATTTGAAGTTTTGCATTCTTTGTTTATTCTGAAATATATGGTTGGAGCGGTTGAGTCGCTCATTGATGGTATCGATTGTGTTATTAATTCATGTTTATCTGAGAGGGAACACAAAAACAAGAAGAGCAGAAAAAGGATTAACTTAGAGGAGGGATCCCCTGGAAAGGCTGTACCACTCTTTGGAGGAGACAAACATTCCTGCATTTAGGCACACAGCCTTATTTTCAGAGGCTGCATTCCATCAGCAGAGCTTTGTACACTGCCAACATGTGTCGAGAAACTAGTTGGATCTCGAGTGTAAGAAGCTCTCTGTATCTGATTTTCCTGGCAACATTTTGGGTTGGTTTTAGAGACTTGCTTCTGGCATCTACCCACCCATTTAATCTCCTCCCACAGCCCATGTACACTCTACACTATCATGGGCTCTACCCACCCATTTAATCTCCTCCCACAGCCCATGGACACTCTCCCCTATCATGGGCTCTACCCACCCATTTAATCTCCTCCCACAGCCCATGTACACTCTCCCCTATCATGGACTCTACCCACCCATTTAATCTCCTCCCACAGCCCATGGACACTCTCCCCTATCATGGACTCCACCCACCCATTTAATCTCCTCCCACAGCCCATGTACACTCTCCCCTATCATGGGCTCTACCCACCCATTTAATCTCCTCCCAGAGTCCATGTACACTCTCCCCTATCATGGGCTCTACCCACCCATATAATCTCCTCCCACAGCCCATGTACACTCTACACTATCATGGGCTCTACCCACCCATTTAATCTCCTCCCAGAGTCCATGTACACTCTCCCCTATCATGGGCTCTACCCACCCATTTAATCTCCTCCCAGAGTCCATGTACACTCTCCCCTATCATGGGCTCTACCCACCCATATAATCTCCTCCCACAGCCCATGTACACTCTACACTATCATGGGCTCTATCCACCCATTTAATCTCCTCCCACAGCCCATGTACACTCTCCCCTATCATGGGCTCTACCCACCCATATAATCTCCTCCCACAGCCCAGGTACACTCTCCCCTATCACAGATTCTACCCACCCACTTAATCTCCTCCCATAGCCCATGTACACTCTCCCTATCATGGACTCTACCCACCCATTTAATCTCCTCCCACAGCCCAGGTACACTCTCCCTATCATGGGCTCTACCCACCCATATAATCTCCTCCCACAGCCCATGTACACTCTCCCCTATCACAGATTCTACCCACCCATATAATCTCCTCCCACAGCCCATGTACACTCTCCCCTATCATGGACTCCACCCACCCATTTAATCTCCTCCCACAGCCCAGGTACACTCTCCCCTATCATGGACTCCACCCACCCATTTGATCTCCTCCCATAGCCCATGTACACTCTCCCTATCATGGACTCTACCCACCCATTTAATCTCCTCCCACAGCCCATGTACACTCTCCCTATCATGGACTCTACCCATCCATTTAATCGCCTCCCACAGCCCAGGTACACTCTCCCCTATTACAGACTCCACCCACCCATTTAATCTCCTCCCCCAGCCCAGGTACACTCTCCCCTATCATGGACTCTACCCACCCATTTAATCTGCTCCCACACCCCATGGACACTCTCCCCTATCACGGACTCTACCCACACATTTAATATCCTCCCACAGCCCACAGTCTCCCCTATCATGGACTCTACCCACCCATTTAATCTCCTCCCACAGCCCATGTACACGCTCCCCTATCATGGGCTCTACCCACCCATTTATAGAAACACTAGCTGAAGTGCCTGGCGGTGCCGAGGCTTTTTCGAGGGCATGTTGTTGTTGGAAGAGAGAGAGAGAGCGACTGGGGGGAAGAGAGAGAGCGACTGGGGGGAAGAGAGGGAGGGGAGGGGAGGGGGCAGGGCGGGGGGGGGGGAGGGAGGGAGGGGAGGAGGAGAGAGGAGGGGGGGAAGAAGGGGCGGGGGAGAGAGGGGAGGAGGGGGGGAGGAGGAGAAGGGGGAGAGTCCACGAGCCCCCTGATCCCCGTCCCCCCAAACTCCCGAGCCCCCTGATCCCCACCCCCCGAACTCCAGAGGTTGGCCCCCCCGAGACTCGCACCCCCACCCCCGAGGCTCGCCCACCACCCACCCCCACCCCCGAGGCTCGCCCACCACCCACCCCCACCCCCGAGGCTCGCCCACCACCCACCCACCCCCGAGGCTCGCCCCCCCCCCCGCCAACCAAGCACCGAACTCCGGAGGCGCGATCTTCCGAGCACCGGCCTCCCGAGCTGGCTTCAACATTGCGGTTGTGCGAGACGGCCGGAGGGCCCGGTTGCCAGGGTAACCGTGACGCTGACCAAGCCCCGCCCCCCGGCCGAGCCAGAGAGAGAGACGCCGCGTCTCAGCTGCTCCTGCTGCGCGCGCGGCCTCCCCCCCCCAAGGGTCGCGGCCCCCCCCCGAGGGTCGCGGCCCCCCCCCCCCCGAGGGTCGCGCCCCCCCCCCCCGAGGTGAAGACCGCCGATTGCGGCTGTGCGAGACGGCCGGCGGGCCCGGTTGCCAGGGTAATGCTTGATGCCCAGCAAGCCCCGCCCCCCGGCCGAGCCAGAGAGAGACGCCGCGTCTCAGCTCCTGCTGCGCGTGCACCCTAGCGGCGCTGGGCTGAGGCTCGGCCCTCCATCCTTCGAGTGGGTCCGGGAGGTGCCTTGCTCGGGCGTGGGTGCGGAGGAGACGCCGAGGCTTCTAGGCCTACCTGGAAAAACGGGGAAAGGTAGGAAAATTAATGAGATTAGATAAGTTAATTACTTTCTGAATCATTTTTCTTAAAAACAATATATGTTTTAAAAGCAACGTTTTTTTTTAAGACGCAGAAAGCGGGAAAAAGAAAGGAAAAGTTTGGAATCAAGATGGCGGCGACTCACCTTGGTTCAGAAGGATAAGGCCCGGCCACACACGCACCGATTGGCCCGGCGGCACACGCCAGCAACCCGGCGTACGATTGGTCGAGCTCGAGGTCACTCTGTAGCTAATGAGCGGATAGTGAGATGCTAATGAGCGGAATGTTAAGGTTTTTGGGATACCGCGGGCGCGATTTTAGCCCGGCCGAAACGTAAATACGCTTAAAACCGTCTCGGAAGCGTAAGCTTTCTTTGGAGGTAACGCGCGCGTAGGTACGCCCTGTAACTTTCGAGCGCATACCCGACAGACGCACACGCGATGACAGACAGACAGACAGAAGTACCGATTTTATATATATAGATAGATAGAAACATAGAAGATAGGAGCAGGAGTAGGCCATTCGGCCCTTCGAGCCTGCTCCGCCATTCAATGAGATCATGGCTGATCATCCAAATTCAGTACAATGTCCCTGCCTTCTCCCCATATCCCTTGATCCCTTTAGCCTCAAGTAATATATCCAACTCTTTCTTGAATATATTTAATAAACTGGCCTCCACCGCCCTCTGTGGCAGAGAATTCCACAGGTTCACCACTCTCTGGGTGAAGAAGTTCCTCCTCATTTCAGTCCTAAATGGCTTACCCCTTATCCTTAGATTATGATCCCTGGTTCTGGACTCCCCGGCCATCCGAAACATCCTTCCTGCATCTAGTCTGTCCAGACCTGACAGAATTTTATGCGTTTCGATGAGATCCCCTCTCAATCTTCTAAACTCCAGTGAGTATAAGCCCAATCAACACAATCTCTCCTCATACGTCATTCCTGCCATCCCAGGTATCAGCCTGGTGAATCTTCGCTGCACTCCCTCCATGGCAAGAACGTCCTTCCTCAGGTAAGGTGACCAAAACTGCACACAATACTCAAGGTGCGGTCTCACCAAGGCCCTGTACAACTGTAGCAAGACATCCTTGTTCCTGTACTCGAACCCTCTTGCTACGAAGGCCAGCATACCATTTGCCTTCTCAACCGCCTGCTGCACCTGCATGCTTACCTTCAGCGACTGTTGCACAATAACGCCCATGTCTCTTTGCACTTCCCCTTCTCCCAATCTATTGCCATTGAAATAATAATCTGCCTTCCTGTTTTTGCCACCAAAGTGGATAACCTCACATTTATCCACATTATAGTGCATTTGCCATGTTTCTGCCGAATCACCCAACCTGTCCAAATCGTACTGGAGTTTCACGACATCCTCCTCGCAGCTTACCCTCCCACCCAGCTTTGTGTCGTCTGCAAATTTGGAGATATTACATTCAATTACCTCGTCCAGATCATTAATATATATTGTGAACAGCTGGGGTCCTAGGACCGATCCTTGTGGTACCCCACTAGTCACTGCCTGCCACGTATTCATTTGAAATATCCTCCTATTTCTACTCTGACTAGCACGTGGCACTGGTAGCAATCCTGAGATTACTACCTTTGAGGTCCTATTTTTTAATTTACCTCCTAACTCCCTATATTCTGCTTTTAGGACCTCATCCCGTTTTTTACCGATATCGTTGGTGCCTATGTGCACCACGACAACTGTCTGTTCACCCTCCCCCTCCAAAATGTTCTGCAGCCGCTCCGAGACGTCCTTGACCCTTGCACCAGGGAGGCAACACACCATCCTGGAGTCTCGATTGCGGCCGCAAAAACGCCTATCTATTCCCCTTACAATTGAGTCCCCTATCACTATAGCTCTTCCACTCTTTTTCCTCCCAGCCTGTGCAGCAGAGCCACCCATGGTGCCAGGAAGTTGGCTGCTGCTGCCTTCCCCTGATGAGTCACCCCCCCCCCAACAGTATTCAAAATGGTATATCTGTTGGAGAGGGGGATGGCCGCAGGGGATTCCTGCACTACCTGCCTGCGCCTCTTACTCTGCCTGCTGGTCACCCATTCCCTTCCTGCCTGTACACCCTTTACCTGCGGTGTGACCAACTCGCTATATGTGATATTCACGACGTCCTCAGCATCGCGAATGCTCCAAAATGAATCCATCCGCAGCTCCTGTGCCGCAATGCGGTCTGTCAGTAGCTGCAGCTGGACACACTTCCTGCACACATGGTCGTCAGGGATGCAGGAAGCGTCCCTGATTTCCCACATAGAGCAGGAGGAGCACACTACGGGGCTGGGCTGTCCTGCCATGACTTACCCTTTAACTAATTAATTAAAATGAAATGAATCCCACCAATTTCACCACAGTTAAATGATATATTTAAGGGCCCTGGTTTACAAACTGTCCCCGCTACACCACAGCAACCTTAAAAACTATAAACCACAGACTTAAAGTTTTAAAACGAGAGAAATACTCCAACCAATCACCTACCTGTTTTGTGGTGACGTCACACCTCGAATACTTTTTACACCTCTCCTTGCCTGAGATTGGAGATTGGTACGCCTACCTGAGCCTCTGGGGCCTTTTGTAGTCGCTCTGCCGCTCTGCTCCGCCTCCACCCGCTGCCGATGCCGCACTGAGGCCTACCTGAGCCTCTGGGGCCTTTTGTAGTCGCTCTGCCACTCTGCTCCACCTCCACCCGCTGCCGATGACGCACTGAGACCTACCTGAGCCTCTGGGGCCTCTTGTAGTCGCTCTGCTCCGCCTCCACCCGCTGCCGATGCCGCACTGAGGCCTACCTGAGCCTCTGGGGCCTTTTGTAGTCGCTCTGCCGCTCTGCTCCGCCTCCACCCGCTGCCGATGCCCCTCCCCTATCATGGACTCTACCCACTCATTTAATCTCCTCACACAGCCCATGTACACTCTACCCTATCGTGGACTCTACCCACCCATTTAATCACCTCCCACAGTCCATGTACACTCTCCCCTATCATAGACTCCATCCACCCATTTAAACTCCTCCCACAGCCCATGTATACTCTCCCCTATCATGGACTCTACCCACCCATTGAATCTCCTCACACAGCCCATGTACACTCTCCCCTATTATGGACTCTACCCACCCATTTAATCTCCTCCCACACCCCATGTACACTCTCCCCTATCACGGACTCTACCCACCCATTTAATCTCCCCCCACAGCCCATGTACACTCTCCCCTATCACAGACTCTACCCACCCATTTAATCCCCCCCCACAGCCCATGTACACTCTCCCCTATCACAGACTCTACCTGTTAGATCCGTGGTTCAGTGGATAAATAATTACACGGATGCTGTACATAAACAAATAACAGGTCTTTATTGGAGGAGGGTCATCTCTAGACTGGAGTACAGAGGCATGCGCACAGCTTATATACCGGTGTGGTTACTGCCGGTACTACAGTATACAGGAGCTGTAAAAAGTAGTTCTGACTTAAAGCACATACACTACAATTCCTCCCTTTTTAGATTAATAATACCCCCTTAATATTCAAATAACAATTACATTTTTACTTGTACATTCAATAACAAAAGTCCATTTATAGATTCAGTCTTTGGGGCGGCTTCCTGACCCTTTCGGGATAGCGCCTTTCCGGAGGTTCTTGTTCTTGGTGCAGAGGCGATTCTGACCCCCTTTCATGGGGCAGTTCATCGGGTTCCACTGCTACTGGGTCTGAAGTAGATACTACCGGTATGTCGGGTTCATCCCCAGGTACTCGAGACATGGGGTTGACGCATTCCTGTGATGCTAAGATCTGATCGACGTGGCGTCTCACAATGTTCTCCCCGACATCCACTGTGTACATTAATGGCCCCTGCCTTGTACATATTGTTCCGGGTTGCCACTTCTCTGTTCGATAGTCCCGGGCCAAGACTGGTTGCCCTACATTGAAGCTCCTTGTCGGCTTCTCGTTGATGTGCTGGAATTGTTTGTCCTCAACATTTCTTCGCACATTTGGTCTGAGCAAGTTCAGATGAGATCTCAACCTTCGGTTAAAGAACATCATGGCCGGGGTCTGGTTGGTAACTGCATGTGTCGCGTTTCGGTAGGCTAATAAGAAATTGTCCACCTTATGCTGTAGTGGAATTTCATCGTCGCACATGGCCTTTATCGCCTTCTTAAAGGTTTGTACGAACCTCTCAGCCAATCCATTGGTGGCTGGATGATACGGGGCGGATGTGTAATGCCTTACCCCATTTCTTTTCATGAATTTTTGGAATTCATCGGACACAAACTGTGGTCCATTATCAGAGCAGATCTGCTCTGGCAAACCGTTTTTGGCAAATATGGTCCGTAGGACTGCAATCGTTTTCTCTGTAGTGGTTGAAGACATCTTTATCACCTCAGGCCACTTTGAATGAGCATCCACTGCTATTAAGAACATTGAGTCCATGAATGGACCAGCGAAATCAATGTGCACCCGTTGCCATGGAGAGGAGGGCCACTCCCATGGGTGTAGAGGGGCATGTGGTGGTGCATTTTGGACCTTCTGGCATCCTAAGCAGCTTTTAGTTAGGTCTTCGATTTGTTGATCGATTCCCGGCCACCACATATAAGCCCTAGCAAGGCTTTTCGTTTTCACTCCCCCCCCAGATGACCTTCATGTAGCTCCTTTAGCACTCTCTCCCTTAACTTGGGTGGAATCACCACTCTGGATCCACACATCACTGTCCCCTGGCATACTGACAGCTGTTCTCTTCTGGATGAGAATGCTGGCAACAGTGAGTCGCCATGTGCTGGCCATCCCCTCACCGTCAATTCATATACCCGTGACAGCGTCGGATCATTGCGGGTCTCCTTCTCTATATCCGCGTTTGTTACTGGCAATCGTTCAATTATCGACGAATAAAATATCTCGATAGGGTCCACTGCTGGTGCTTCCTCCACCGTAGGCAGTGGCAGATAGCCCATCAGCGTTCCCATGCTGTTTCGTGCCTTTATATTCTATTTCATATTGATTCGCCCCTAGAAACAAGGACCATCTTTGTAACCGCTGTGCAGTCATTACTGGCACGCCCTTCTTAGGATTAAAGATGGAGACAAGTGGTTGGTGGTCAGTCAGCAAGGTGAACTTCTGTCCATGCAGATAGTGGTTGAACTTTTTTACTCCCCATACTAGGCTGAGGGCCTCCCTGTCAATCTGGGCGTAGTTGCGCTCGGCTGAGGTTAGTGACCGAGACGCAAAGGCTACTGGCCTCTCCAAACCGTCCGGGAATTTGTGCGACAGCACTGCTCCAATGCCGTAGGGTGATGCATCACATGCCAAACGAATTGGTAGTGTTGGGTTGAAATGGGCCAACACCTCTTTTGATGTGATCAATTCTTTAGACTTCTGGAAAGCTGGTCTACGTTCGTCATCCCACTTCCATGGTACCCCTGTTTGCAGTAGGGTGTTCAGCGGGTGTAGTACCGTAGACAAATTTGGTAAGAACTTGTGGTAATAGTTTACCAGCCCGAGGAACGACCTCAGTTGTGACACATTTTCTGGTGCTGGAGCCTTGACTACTGCCTCAATCTTGTCAGGGGACTTATGTAACCCCTCTTCATCGATGACGTGGCCGCAAAACGAGATCTGTTTCTGGAAAAACTCGCACTTGTGGCGATTAGCTCGTAGCCCATATTCCTTTAATCTGGCGAGCACCTTCTCCAAGTTAGCGAGGTGATCACCGTTATTTTCGCCCGTGACCAAGATGTCGTCCAAATAACACTGGGTCCCTGGAATCCCTTGCAGGACCTGATCCATCACCCTTTGCCAGATAGCCGGAGCCGAGGTTACTCCAAACACCAGCCGGTTGTATTGATAGAGACCTTTATGGGTGTTGATCGTAAGGTAATGTTTCGAAGCTTCTTCTACCTCCATTTGCAAGTATGCCTGGGCTAGATCAATTTTTGTGAAGCGTTTACCACCAGATAACGAGGTGAAAATATCCTCAATTCGTGGAAGCAGATATTGCACCGTGTGAAGGACTGGGTTCACTGTCACCTTAAAATCCCCACAGATGCGGACCTTCTTTGGTTCCCCAGGCGTATTACTCAACGACCTCTTCATTACAGGAATGATGGGTGTAGCCCACTCGCTCCAGTCCACTTTGGACAGTACTCCTGAACATTCCAACCCTTCCAGCTCTGCTTCAACCGCTGGTCTGATCACATAAGGCACTGGTCTGGCCTTCAGAAACTTTGGGCTTGCATTATCCTCTATTTTAATTGTTGCTGTTATTCCTTTTAGTGTTCCTAGTCCCTCCTGGAACACTTCTTTTGCGTCAGTTAGCATTTTTGACAGTCGTCCAGGTGTGACGTTGTCATCCTTTTTGGCCTCCACCTTCAGTGCCTGTATGGAATGCCAATCTAAATGTATCTTCCAGATCCATTCACGTCCTAGCAGTGGTGGTCCTCCATTTGGCAATACACATATATCCATTTTAGGTATTTCCTGACCTTTATATGTCACTTTCACCCTTATTTTTCCTTTGGGGTAGACTTTTTGCCCCGTATACGTCTTCAAGACATTCTCTGTAGCTTTCAAGGGTATGTGTGAAAATAGCCGCTTGTAGTCTCTTTGATTTATGACTGTTAGAGCTGACCCTGTGTCCAATTCCATTTCCACTTGGACTCCGTCTATCTTGAGTGTAACCCAGATAGTCTGGTGATCCTCCATTTTGGTTACATTATGTAGTTTCAGACAACCCAGCTCCTTGCTTCCGGAGTCTGTGTCACTTTTCTGTTCGTCTGAACCACTGTCCATCACCTGGTGTACCTTTTTTGTACTTCTCCTGTGGAGATTTCTTACTGTTGGTTTTCTTCCCAGACCTGCAGACTCTTGCTATGTGTCCTGCTTTCCCACACTGTCTGCACACTTGGTCCTTGAACCAACAATCTTTCTGGTCATGTGTTGTTCTGCCGCAGCAATAGCAATTACCTGTTCCATAGGTCATTTCGTTGGTGCCATATTCTTGCGGTCTCCGTTGTATCTCTGCAGCGCCCCTTGCGGCTGCTTCGTGTGATACTGCCATACTGAAAGCTTTGTCCAGCGTAAGGTCCTTTTCTGATAGAAGCCGTTTCTGGGTTCCTTCACTTTGTAGCCCACATACAAACTTGTCCCTTAACGTGTCTGCTAGTCCCGCTCCAAACTGGCAGTATTTCGATGGCTTGCGCAGTTCCGTTAGGTACTCAGCATTGCTTTCGTCTTTGTGTTGGTTCCTTTTATGGAACTTAAATCGTTCTGCTATCAGCAGCGGTGTGTGGTTTAAGTGGTCCTGTAGGATTTCTACTATGCTTTCAAAATTCTTGTTTACCGGCTTCTCTGGGGTTATTAGATTTCGCAGTAACCCATAAGTTTTTGCACCCATGGAATTTAACAGAACCAGTGCTTTATTAGCATCTGGCACTTCATTCGCCCTACAGTACACCTCAATACGTTCCACATATGTCGCCCAATCTTCGACTTCATTGTCGAACGTAGAGATACTGCCACTCTTCGGCATCCTTGGTTGTGCGTTAACTATCACCAATGGCGCCTCCCGCGCTTCCCCTTCTTCTCCGCAGGCACAAAATGGCGTCTCCCGCGCTTTCCTTCCTTCCCGCGCTCGCCCGTCTTCTCCGCTGCGGCTTCGCAAAATGGCGTCTCCCGCGCTCTTCTTCTCCGCGGCTCAATGGCGCCTCCCGCGCTCTCCCTGCTTCTCCGCGGCTCAATGGCGTCTCCCGCGCTCTCCCTGCTTCTCTGCGGCTCAATGGCGTCTCCCCTTGCTTCGCCCCACGGACCCTGATCAGCCCGTGATCCCTGGCTGTGCTCTGCGCGTTCTTCTCTTGATATTTGTCGACCCCGCTCAGTCTAGAACCCGGCTGTTTGTTACCCTCTCTCTCTCCGGTTTTGCAGTATTTTTCTTCGACGCCGCTCGGTGATCAACCCCCGGCTGCGCCCTGCTCTCTTCACCCTTTTTCTTACCCCGTCGACGCTGCCCAGCTCTCTCTCTCTGCCGTCGGTCGGCTCCAGCCGCCGCTGCTCAGGAAGGGTCTGCTCTGGACCTGTCGTCGGTCTCTTACTGCTCGTTGTGGCTGGGGAACCAAGCCCGGCTCTCCACAGCCTCCCCAGTGAAGTTGGATCTCTGCCTGACTGCTGGGCGGTTGCTCGCGGTCGACGCCCGTGTTCCTGGACTTGACTATTTTTTTTTTTTGTTTGTTTAATGTTGCAGGTAGATTCGCATCAACACTCGTCGCCACTGTTAGATCCGTGGTTCAGTGGATAAATAATTACACGGATGCTGTGACCTGTGTCATGCTCCTCCTGTAACATGTGGGAAATCAGGGATGCTTCCTGTGTCCCTGACGACTATGTGTGCAGGAAATGTGTCCAGCTGCAGCTCATGTGGGACCGCATGACGGCCCTTGAGCTGCAGATGGACTCACTTTGGAGCATCCACGATTCTGAGAGGGGTGTGGATAGCACATTTAGTGAGTTGGTCACACCGCAGGTTAAGGCCAGCGTAGACAGTACATGGGTGACCAAAAGGCAGAGCAAGGGCAGGAAGGTAGTGCAGAAATCCCCTGGGGTTGTCTCCCTTAGCAACAGGTTCACCGCCTTAGGTACTGTTGTCGGGGGGGGTGACACATCGGGGGAAGGCACCAGCAGCCAGGCTCATGGCACCATGACTGGCTCTGTTGCAAAGAAGGGAGGGAAAAAGAGTGGCAGGGCTATAGTAATAGGGGATTCGATTGTAAGGGGAATAGATAGGGGTTTCTGTGGTCGCGACCGAGACTCCAGGATGGTATGTTGCCTCCCTGGTGCAAGGGTCAAGGATGTCTCGGCGCGGGTGCAGAACATTCTGGAGGGGGAGGGGGAACAGCCAGTTGTCGTGATACATGTTGGTACCAACGACGTAGCTAAAAAAAGGGAAGAGGTCCTACAAGTAGAATTTCGGGAGTTAGGAGCCAAGCTAAAAAGTAGGACCTCGAAGGTAGTAATCTCTGGATTACTACCAGTGCCACGTGCTAGTAAGAGTACAGAGAACAGGATAGTTAGGCTAAATACGTGGCTTGAGCAGTGGTGTAAGAGGGAGGGTTTTAAATTTTTGAGGCATTGGAACCAGTTTTGTGGTAGGTGTGACCTATACAAAAGGGACGGTCTACACCTGTGCAGAGATGGAACTGATGTTCTCGGGGTAATTTTTGATAAAGCAGTTCGGGAGCATTTAAACTAGTATGGCAGGGGGCTAGAAACCTATGTAGTGAAATAGAGGAAAGTGAAAGGCAGACAGAAATAAATGATAAAAGGGTGAGGAACAAAAAACAAAGGGCCAAACTAATTCATAAAAAATGTGAGCATAAAAAAAGCCTGAGGGTTTTATACCTTAATGCGAGAAGCATCAGGAACAAGGTAGATGAATTAGCTGTGGAAATAGAGGTTAATAATTATGACCTAATTGGGATTACGGAAACATGGTTGCAGGGTGAGCAGGGCTGGGAGCTTAACATACAGGGGTATTCAGTATTTAGGAAGGATCGACAAAAAAGAAAGGGAGGAGGGGTAGCATTGCTAGTAAAAGAGGGGATAAATGCAATTGAAAGGAAGGATATTAACTCAGTTAATACAGAATCTATATGGGTGGAGCTAAGAAATAGCGAGGGGCGAAAAACATTAATAGGAGTGGTATATAGGCCTCCAAATAGTAAAATAGAGGTTAGGGAGGGCATCACGAGGGAAATTAGAGAAGCGTGCAATAAGAGCACAGCTGTCATCATAGGTGACTTTAACTTACATATAGATTGGACTAGCCTAATCAGTAAAAATAATGAGGAGGAGGAATTCCTTGAGTGTTTGAGGGATGGTTATCTGGATCAATATGTCGAGGAACCAACTCGGGAACAGGCTATATTGGACTGGGTACTGTGCAATGAGAAGGGACTAATCAGTAATCTTGTTGTACGGGGACCCTTGGGTCAGAGCGATCATAACATGATCGATTTCTCACTCGAAATGGAGAGCGAAGAAATTGACTCAGAGACTAAGGTCCTGAATTTAAACAAGGGGAATTATGATGCCATGAGACGGGAACTGAGTAGGTCTGATTGGACAACGTTCCTGGGAGGACTGGAGGTAGATAAACAATGGCAAACATTTAAAGATAGAATGACAAAATTGCAAAAATTGTTTATACCAATCTGGCATAAAAGGAAATCTAAAAAGGTGACTCAACCGTGGATAACAGGGGAAATTAGAGACAGCATAAAATCCAAAGATAGGGCGTATAAAATAGCCAAAAAAAGCGCCAGAGCGGAAGATTGGGAACAGTTTAAGATAGAGCAAAGGAGGGCAAAGGGCATAATCAAGAGGGGCAAAATAGCTTACGAAAACAAGCTGGCGGAAAATATAAAAACTAACTCCAAAAGCTTTTATAAGTATATCAAAAGGAAAAGACTGGTGAAAACCAAAGTTGGTCCATTGCAGTCAGATACGGGGGAATATATAATGGGAAATAAGGAAATGGCAGATCAACTAAATGCATACTTTGGGTCAGTCTTTACGAAGGAAGACACAAAAAACCTCCCTGGGATATCGGGAAAAATAGGGACATTGGCAAAGGAGGAACTGACGCAAATCAATATCTCTAAGGATATGGTGTTAAGGAAGCTAAAGGGATTGAAGGTGGACAAATCCCCAGGGCCTGATAACATGCATCCTAGGGTACTGAAGGAGGTGGCCCTAGAGATAGCGGATGCACTAAGGATGATTTTTCAGAATTCATTAGACTCGGGAACAGTGCCGATGGATTGGAGGGTAGCTAACGTTACCCCACTATTCAAAAAGGGGGGTAGGGAAAAAGCAGGTAATTACAGACCTGTAAGCCTTACATCAGTTGTGGGCAAAATGCTGGAGTCCATCATTAAGGATGAAATAGCGGAGCACTTAGCAAATGGGGACAGGATAGGACAGAGTCAACATGGATTTACAAAGGGTAAATCGTGCTTGACTAATCTATTGGAATTTTTTGAGGGAGTAACTGGTAGAATAGATGGGGGAGAGCCAGTAGATGTGGTGTACCTGGACTTCCAAAAGGCCTTCGATAAGGTCCCACATAAAAGATTAGCATGGAAAATTGAGGCTCATGGGATAAAGGGGAAAGTTTTGGCGTGGATGGGGAACTGGCTGTCAGATAGAAAACAGAGAGTTGGAATAAACGGCTCATTTTCTGAATGGCAGGCAGTAACAAGTGGGGTACCACAGGGATCTGTCCTGGGCCCCCAGCTGTTCACAATTTACATTAATGACCTGGATCAGGGAGTCGGATGCAGCATTTCCAAATTTGCAGACGACACTAAACTAGGAGGGGGGGTGGGCTCAGAGGAAGAGACCAGGAAGCTCCAGAGCGATTTGGACAGACTGGGCGATTGGGCGGATAAATGGCAGATGCACTATAATGTGGACAAGTGCGAAGTTATCCACCTTGGGTGCAGGAACGGGAGGGCAAATTATTATTTAAATGGCAATAGATTGGGAGAGGGGGAAGTACAGAGAGACCTGGGTGTTCTTGTACACCAGTCACTGAAGGCGAGCATGCAGGTGCAACAGGCGGTCAAGAAGGCAAACGGTATGCTGGCCTTCATAGCAAAAGGGTTAGAATACAGGAACAGGGATACCTTGCTGCAGCTGTACAGGGCACTGGTGAGACCACACCTCGAGTACTGTGTACAGTTTTGGTCGCCTCATCTGAGGAAGGATGTTCTTGCCATGGAGGGGGTGCAGCGGCGATTCACCAGGCTGATACCAGGAATGGCGGGAATGACCTATGAGGAGAGACTATGTAGTTTAGGGATGTACACACTGGAGTTTAGAAGATTGAGAGGGGACCTCATAGAAGTGTATAAAATTCTGACAGGTCTAGACAGACTGGATGCAGAAGGAATGTTTCCCTTGGCGGGTGAGAACAGAACTAGAGGACATAATTTAAGGATAAGGGCTAAACCATTTAGGACAGAGATGAGGGGGAATTTCTTCACTCAGAGAGTGGTGAACCTGTGGAACTCATTGCCACAGAGGGCAGTGTACGCCAGCTCATTAAATATATTTAAGAGGGAATTAGATATATTTCTACGGGCAAAAGTGGTTAAGGGTTACGGAGAGAAGGCGGGGACGGGATACTGAATTAAAGGATCAGCCATGATCTCATCGAATGGCGGAGCAGGCACGAAGGGCCGAATGGCCTACTCCTGCTCCTATCTTCTATGTATGCTGTACATAAACAAATAACAGGTCTTTACTGGAGGAGGGTCATCTCTAGACTGGAGTACAGAGGCATGCACACAGCTTATATACCGGTGTGGTTACTGCCGGTACTACAGTATACAGGAGCTGTAAAAAGTAGTTCTGACTTAAAGCACATACACTACACTACCCACCCATTTAATCTCCTCCCACAGCCCATGCACACTCTCCCCTATCACGGACTCTACCCACCCATTTAATCTCCTCCCACAGCCCATGTACACTCTCCCCTATCACGGACTCTACCCACCCATTTAATCTCCTCCCACAGCCCATGTACACTCTCCCCTATCACAGACTCTACCCACCCATTTAATCTCCTCCCACAGCCCATGCACACTCTCCCCTATCACAGACTCTACCCACCCATTTAATCTCCTCCCACAGCCCATGTACACTCTCCCCTATCACAGACTCTACCCACCCATTTAATCTCCTCCCACAGCCCATGCACACTCTCCCCTATCACAGACTCTACCCACCCATTTAATCTCCTCCCACAGCCCATGTACACTCTCCCCTATCACAGACTCTACCCACCCATTTAATCTCCTCCCACAGCCCATGTACACTCTCCCCTATCACAGACACTACCCACCCATTTAATCTCCTCCCACAGCCCATGCACACTCTCCCCTATCACAGACTCTACCCACCCATTTAGTCTCCTCCCACAGCCCATGTACACTCTCCCCTATCACAGACACTACCCACCCATTTAATCTCCTCCCACAGCCCATGTACACTCTCCCCTATCACAGACACTACCCACCCATTTAATCTCCTCCCACAGCCCATGTACACTCTCCCCTATCACAGACACTACCCACCCATTTAATCTCCTCCCACAGCCCATGTACACTCTCCCCTATCACAGACACTACCCACCCATTTAATCTCCTCCCACAGCCCATGCACACTCTCCCCTATCACAGACTCTACCCACCCATTTAATCTCCTCCCACAGCCCATTTACACTCTCCCCTATCACAGACTCTACCCACCCATTTAATCTCCTCCCACAGCCCATGCACACTCTCCCCTATCACGGACTCTACCCACCCATTTAATCTCCTCCCACAGCCCATGTACACTCTCCCCTATCATGGACTCTACCCACCCATTTAATCTCCTCCCACAGCCCATGCACACTCTCCCCTATCACAGACTCTACCCACCCATTTAATCTCCTCCCACAGCCCATGTACACTCTCCCCTATCACGGACTCTACCCACCCATTTAATCTCCTCCCACAGCCCATGTACACTCTCCCCTATCACGGACTCTACCCACCCATTTAATCTCCTCCCACAGCCCATTTACACTCTCCCCTATCACGGACTCTACCCACCCATTTAATCTCCTCCCACAGCCCATGTACACTCTCCCCTATCACAGACACTACCCACCCATTTAATCTCCTCCCACAGCCCATGTACACTCTCCCCTATCACAGACACTACCCACCCATTTAATCTCCTCCCACAGCCCATGTACACTCTCCCCTATCACGGACTCTACCCACCCATTTAATCTCCTCCCACAGCCCATGTACACTCTCCCCTATCACGGACTCTACCCACCCATTTAATCTCCTCCCACAGCCCATGTACACTCTCCCCTATCACAGACACTACCCACCCATTTAATCTCCTCCCACAGCCCATGTACACTCTCCCCTATCACAGACTCTACCCACCCATTTAATCTCCTCCCACAGCCCATGTACACTCTCCCCTATCACAGACTCTACCCACCCATTTAATCTCCTCCCACAGCCCATGTACACTCTCCCCTATCACAGACACTACCCACCCATTTAATCTCCTCCCACAGCCCATGTACACTCTCCCCTATCACAGACTCTACCCACCCATTTAATCTCCTCCCACAGCCCATGTACACTCTCCCCTATCACAGACTCTACCCACCCATTTAATCTCCTCCCACAGCACATGTACACTCTCCCCTATCACAGACTCTACCCACCCATTTAATCTCCTCCCACAGCCCATGCACACTCTCCCCTATCACAGACTCTACCCACCCATTTAATCTCCTCCCACAGCCCATGTACACTCTCCCCTATCACAGACACTACCCACCCATTTAATCTCCTCCCACAGCCCATGTCCACTCTCCTCTATCTTTGGCCGTGATTTTGCCAGTGGAGGTGGAGTCGCGGTGGGAGTGCTGATTGGCGGGTTCCGGTCCCACTCCTGGCTGCATCCGTTCTGTAAAAAGGATTTTCCGTTAATAGAACTTGTTAAACCCGCCCTTGGGGGTTCCCGGCCAATTAAAAGGAAGCGTGTCTGATGATGTCGCAGATGACACGAAAATTGGTGGGGTGGTAAATTGCGAGGAGGAAAGCCTCAGGCTACAGGACGATATAAACGGGTTGGTCAGATGGGCGGAAAAGTGGCAAATGGAATTTAACCCTGAAAAGTGCGAGGTGATGCATTTTGGACGGACAAATAAGGCAAGGGAATACACAATGAGTGGTAGGACCCTAGGAAGTACAGAGGGTCAGAGGGACCTTGGTGTACATGTACATAGATCTCTGAAGGCAGCGGAACAGGTAGATAAGGTGGTTAAAAAGGCATATGGGATACTTGCCTTCATTAGCCGAGGCATAGAATATAAGAGCAGGGAGGTTATGATGGAGCTGTACAAAACGCTGGTAAGGCCACAGCTGGAGTACTGTGTGCAGTTCTGGTCGCCTCACTGTAGGAAGGATGTGATTGCTTTGGAGAGGGTGCAGAGAAGATTCACCAGGATGTTACCTGGGATGGAGCGCCTCAGCTATGAAGAAAGACTAAACAGGCTGGGGTTGTTTTCCTTGGAGCAAAGAAGGCTGAGGGGGGACCTGATTGAGGTGTACAAAATGATGAGGGGCATAGATAGGGTAGATAAAGAGGAACTTTTCCCCTTAGTAGGGGGGTCAATAACAAGGGGGCATAGATTCAGGGTAAGGGGCAGGAGATTTAGAGGGGATTTGAGGAGGAACTTTTTCACCCAGAGGGTGGTTGGAATCTGGAACTCACTGCCTGAAAGGATGGTAGAGGCAGGAACCCTCACAACATTCAAGAAGCATTTGGATGAGCACTTGAAATGCCATTGCATACAAGGCTATGGACCAAATGCTGGAAAATGGGATTAGACAGGACAGGGATGGATGGGCGGCGCGGACACGATGGGCCGAAGGGCCTCTTTCTGTGCTGTAAAACTCTATGACTCTATGACTCATCATCAGCCGGTTTCCTTAAAGGGGCCACGGCCACTTTGATTTTGACAGTTGTGCTGTCAGTGTTCTGCAGCATTCAGGTGCTGCAAACACTGACAATCACTGCACAGAGGTGCGCGGCTGCACCCAGGCTCTCTCATGACTCCCTCCATATGCTTATGGAGGGAGTCACAGCACGCAGGGAGGTTCTCTTCCCTCCCAATGGGTGGAAGAGACCGGCCCAGGAGACCAACGCAGCCTGGTTGCAGATTGCATAGGAGTACACAAGCAGGGATGTGGTCAGGAGGACCAGGCTGCAGTGGTGCAAACCTTTCAATGATCTCAGTAGATCACGATACGTTAGTACAAAGCCACACTCAACCTCATCCTGCTTTGCCACTCATCACATCCCCATCACTCTGCCTTCCCTACCCTACTCCTGCACATCCTTACTCACACCAACTTACCTTGTACCTCCACCCATGCCTCTCTATCTACATTATCACATCCCCATCTCACTAGCCATCCCTCACACTCACCCTCATCCTAGTCCAATCATACCAACTAACAACACAGAAGGGTAGGCACGTGGGTGTTTTATGCAGTGTTCATGTAAATTTTCGGTTAATGTGTTGTCAAACATTGAAATCTTTATTTTCAGCACTTTGCCTTATTGGACAGATCTGTGCTCGCCTTTGGAAGTGTCTTAGTGAGTTGCAGTGAATGGTGAGACATAACGGTATCCCCCGCAATGGTGATGAGTATGAAAGGAACGGCTTGGTCATTGTAGGAATGCTTTATGGTGATGGTGTGGGATGGTGTTAATCTGGTGCATCATGTGGCAGCCAGGGTGTACAGCGTCAAGTGAAGTAAATCTGGCCATGGTAAGGCCATTGCTGGCCTCCCGGGCAGCAATGTGGTCGGGTGCTGATGCCCTGTGTCCTGTGCAGCATCAGATGATTGCGGAGAAGGTTGGTATTGTTGTTGGTGATGTTGGTGTGCCTGGTGAAGTTGGTGTTGGGACTGATCGTGGAGGGATTCAGAGGACCAAGGTGAGATTTTTTCAAGGGCACCGATGTTGCTGGAATAGATGGCAGCTGAAGTTGAGATGACAGAAGCGATCTGTCAATGGTGAGAGAGCTTGATCCAAGGAGGTGACAGTGGATAGAGAGTTTACTCCAAACACTTCCAAACTGCATACAGCTCAAAAGTGTCCTCCAAGCCCTGACGCCTCAAGCTTCTGACACTGGAAAGTGACCAGCTGTGAAATGGTAGCTTTCAGGCCACTTTTGCAGCCCTCACCTATTCACAGCAAAGGGGAGACACAGAGAACCCGACCTACTTACCTGACGTGATCTCCGAACGACGTGAACCCCGTAAAAAATGTGGTTAAATAGAAATAGGCTGGCAAAATAGTAGTTAACAAGCACTTAACAAGCAGTTAAATATCTTAAATGCCTCCCCTGCCGCTTGGTGTCTGGTCATAGACATAGACATAGAAGATGGAGTAGGCCATTCGGCCCTTCGAGCCTGCTCCACCATTCAACGAGATCATGGCTGATCATCCAAATCCTAGCACCCGGTCCCTACACCGACAGCCATCCCACCCAAGCCCTATCCCCGTAACCCCGCGTATTTAATCCCCCCTAACACTAAGGGCCAATTTTTATCATGGCCAATCAACCTAACCCGCACATCTTTGGACTGTGGGAGGAAACCGGAGCACCCGGAGGAAACCCACGCAAACACGGGGAGAATGTGCAAACTCCACAGTCACCCGAGGCCGGATTTGAACCCGGGTCCCTGGCGCTGTGAGGCAACAGTGCTAACCACAATGCCACTGTGCTGCCCTGAAATCACAGACCTGACACTTTGGAAACTTACATGGAGGCGGGTTCCCAACCCGCTGTCAATCATTTCGATTTTGACAGCAGACCCGCCTCCAAACACACCCTCTGAGCGCCGGCAAAACTCAGCCCATGGACTCGACCCACCCGTTTAATCTCCTGAGGGGAAGAACTGCAATTCTCTCTGTCCAAAATGTTAATGAATCAAAGCTCTAGAATATTCAATGCAACCTCACATCCTCCATTCTTAATGCTGACGTGAAAATTCCACAATCCCATCATATTCCACACAACATTTCATTATCCTTCACTTTGCCCCTTGTACTGGTGTCTCTGCCAGGTTTCCACTGCTCCATCTGGTTTGAAGAATACTGAGCTGACAGCACAGATAAATTACCTTGTGAGATAAACAAGACGGTGGGCACCTCTTAACATATTAAGGAGGCAAGAGAGGAAAGTTTGAATCATTTAGATTCAAAATATCCTTTCTTGATGGGATGACAAAAACAATACAGCTCAGCTTACAAACTTCTGTCAGGAAGGATATTGCCAGTCTACGCAGCTCAGTGCAAAGTTGTGTGTTATGACCATGCCAGGCCACAAGATGGTGATGTGGGATTTAATAATGAGCGAGGTTTTCAGTGTAATCAGCTGAGGAACAAAACAACAACCCTTCTTGGCAACCAAGCGGGTGATTAGGCAAAGCCATGTGACTTCAGGCCTTGCGCCATTTTTCTTATTGATTCATCGAGTTATGTGGAACTAGGTTTTCCACAGCAGGTGTCAGTATTGCCAACTCTCGCGAATCCATCGTGAGAGACGCGGTTTCGGAGTGAAACATAGAAGATAGGAGCAGGAGTAGGCCATTCGGCCCCTCGAGCCTGCTCCGCCATTCAATGCGATCATGGCTGATCATCCAAATTCAGTACCCGGTCCCTGCCTTCTCCCCATATCTCTTGATCCCTTTAGCCTTAAGAATTATATCTAACTCCTTCTTGAATATATTTAATGAATTGGCCTCCACTGCCTTCTGTGGTAGAGAATTCCACAGGTTCACCACTCTCTGGGTAAAGAAATTCTTCCTCATTTCTGTCGTAAATGGCTTACCCCTTCTCCTTAGACTGTGACCCCTGGTTCTGGACTCCCCCTGCTGGCGAGGTGACAGCGTGGCCACCGATCCACCTGCTCCTGCTCCTATTTCTTATGTTCTTGTGTCAGAAAGAAAGCATCACTCGCGATGGAACGCCTAAATCTCGGCACACGCGCTTTGCGCATGCGCGAAGAAGAAATACGCTGATTGATGCTATTAGTGAAATCACAAACAAGTTCTTTTGCATTTGAAACTTTGCTGAAATGCCTGCCAGAGGAAATCTTTATCACGGCATTTACGTCATTGCACATCGCGACCAGAGCAATACACCTTCTGTTGGCTACCATATATGCCTTTAATCTCTGATTCCAACCTACTGACCTATCAGTGGTCATTAACAGCAGTCTTCCAGAAGCCCTTTCAAAGCTGACAAATTTCTGCCTTCTAGTAAACCAGAGACGATTATCAAATAAAACTTGACAGCAAGCCACATAAGTAGATATTAGGGCAGGTGACCAAAAGCTTGGTCAAAGAGGTCAGTTTTAAGGTGCGTCTTAAAGGAGGAGAGGTTTAGGGAGGGAATTCCAGAGCTTAGGGCCCGGGCAGCTGAAGACACGGCCGCCAATGGTGGAGCGATTAAAATGGGGAATGCGCAAGTGGCCAGAATTGGAGGAGCGCAGAGATCTCGGAGGGTTTTAGGGCCGGAGGAGGTTGTGTTCTGGAATGAGTGACGGTCTGGCCTTGCATTGTGTCATCAAAAACTACGAACAGGCTTAGCAATTTGAACAAGGCAGGTTGGTAAATGCCTTCAGAAAAAGTGATCGGTAGCAAACTGATTTAAATAACTTGGTGAAATACATAAAGAGCTGTCAATTTTTTTTATTTGTTCCCGGGATGTGGGCGTCGCTGGCAAGGCCGGCATTTGTTGCCCATCCCTAGTTGCCCTTGAGAAGGTGGTGGTGAGCCGCCTTCTTGAACCGCTGCAGTCCGTGTGGTGAAGGTGCTCCCACAGTGCTGTTAGGGAGGGAGTTCCAGGATTTGGACACAGCGACGATGAAGGAACGGCCGATATACTTCCAAGTCAGGATGTTGTGTGACTTGGAGGGGTAATTGTTCCCATGCACCTGCTGCCCTTGTCCTTCTAGGTGGTAGAGGTCACGGGTTTGGGAGGTGCTGCCGAAGAAGTTCAGGCGAGTTGCTGCAGTGCATCTTGTAGATGGTACACACTGCAGCCACGGTACGCCGGTGGTGGAGGGAGTGAATGTTTAAGGTGGTGGATGGGGTGCCAATCAAGCGGGCTGCTTTGTCCTGGATGGTGTCGAGCTTCTTGAGTGTTGTTGGGGCTGCACTCATCCACACAAGTGGAGAGTATTCCATCACACTCCTGACTTGTACCTTGTAGATGGTGGAAAGGCTTTGGGGAGTCAGGAGGTGAGACACTCACCGCAGAATACCCAGCCTCTGACCTTTGCTGGTTGCCACTTTATTTATGAGGCTGGTCCAAGTAAGTTCCAGTTAAATTAAACACATTTGAACAAATCCCAAAAGATGTCTGCATTTGAATTCAAAATGTTTGGTCATTCAGAGTAAGGTCCCTCTGCAATGTTCCATTAAATACTCACAGTTCACACAGCATAATCAGCTGACACCTGTAACAGTGGTATCAGCTAGGGCCTGATTTTTGAGAGTGAAGCTGGTTTTAAACCTCTTATGTACTGGACAGAATTAAAGAAGCCTATACTAAAAATGCTTCATTTTTTTTATCATAACCTCGATACTATCTCAACCATTTCCCCAGGAAGCAAGGATCCAAGGCCTATACAGTATTATTCCACTGCTTTAAGTTAAGTGTCAGCCATGGCTCAGTGGGCAGCATTCTCGCCTCTGAGCCAGAAGGTTGTGGGTTCTAAATCCCACTCTAGAAACTTGAGCACAACAATCTAAGCCGACACTCCAGTGCAGTGCTGAGGGAGCGCTGCACTGTCGGAGGTGCTGTTTTTCGGCTGAGACATTAAAACAAGGCTCCGTCTGACCCCTCAGGTGGATGTAAAAGATCCCCATGGCACTGCTTGAAGAAGAGCAGGGGAGTTTTCCCCAGTGTCCTGGCCAATATTTATCTCTCAACCAACAGCACTGGCCATTTATCTCATTGCTGTCTCTGGAATCTTGCTGTGCACAAGTTGGCTGCCACGAATTCCCGACATTACAACATTGACCACACTTCAAATTGCACTTTATTGGCTGTAAATCGCTTGGGACGTTCTGAGGTGCTATATAAATGTGTGTTCTATCTTTCCGCTTTACTTATTCCCCTATAATGGGAAATGACTACCTCTGTCCGCTGTTGACAGTGAAATGGAGAATAGCTTTAAGAAGAATGTGTCTATGATTTTACTATCAATCTATGGCCAATTTTCCTTCACATTGTCTGTTTAATGATTCAGCAACAACAACGTGTATTTATATAGTGCCTTTAACGTAGTAAGACGTCCCAAGGCGCTGCACAGGAGTATTATAAGACAAAAAATTTGACACCGAGCCACATAAGGAGAAATTAGGGCAGGTGACCAAAAGCTTGGTCAAAGAGGTCAGTTTTAAGGAGCGTCTTAAAGGAGGAAAGAGAGGTAGAGAGGCGGAGAGGTTTAGGCAGGGAATTCCAGAGCTTAGGGCCTAGGCAACCATCTACAAAGTAGTTAACAACCCGTCTGAAAAAGAAACATTCACCAAAACTGCTGCAGGCAAAGAGAGGACAAATGGGGATAGAAATTACTTCGCTGGATCCAAAGTGGGCGCCACAAAGTTGAATTCTGCAGCTCGACGTTCCTTGCTGGAAGCGCGCCTGACATCATATTGGTTTGGGTGCTCAAAAGGTATCCTTGGTGGTCACCAGCAACAAACACAGGCATCAGTTACCTGTTCTAGTGCTACTAGAGGTGGCTCCCCAGTGGCTACAGCTTGGGAGGTGGAAGGTTGCTGAATCTCCAGTGAGAGTCCTTGAGATGGCCATAGTGGACCACCTCAAGGAGCTGTGACCGGTGGTAACTGCTGAGACTCGGCTTCAGCTGTCCCAGGTGGCTGTCTGGCACCAACAAGGGCACTGGTTGAAAGGCTTGTGGGGAGCAGGCGTGTTGTCCTCCTGAGAGAGGACAGCAGGTGCCTCTCCCATGGAGCCAATGCTATTCTTAAGCTGTTGAGCCTCAGCACTATCACTGCTCTGCGCAAGAAGAGAGTGCAGGTGTGCTGGGAGGCTCTTGAAGCATCTATCCATGCTCTCCTTCAGGTTTTGCTTTGAGGACATGAATGTCAGGGTAGAATAGAGTGTGAAAGGTGGCAGAGGTGTGAGCAGGTGAAGGAAGTAAGAGCGAGGAGAGTAGCAGATGTAGAGTGTTGCAGTTGGAGCAGAAGGAAGTGGAGTAAAGTGTGCTGCAGTGATTGGAGGAGAATGGTAATTGTCCCTAACCCGCGGCTTCTACCACCTAGAAGGACAAGGGCAGAAGGTGCATGGGAACACCATCACCTCCAAGTTCCCCTCCAGGTCACACACCATCCTGTCTTAGAAATACATCGGCCGTTCCTTCACCGTCGCTGGGTCAAAATCCTGGAACTTCCTCCCTAACGGCACTGTGGGAGCACCTTCACCTCAGATAAGGCGACCAAAGCTGCACACAATACTCAAGGTGTGGTCTCACCAAGGCCCTGTACAACTGCAGCATAGTTTGTCTATTATGTCGGATTCAGCAACCGCAAGACAGGTGGCTGTCATGAGTTCCCTAATATATACTAGAGTATATTTGTTTGTTTTTTGGTGAGTTAACATTAACTAATAATCATTAAATCTTTATGTACCTGGTCCATTGCGGGTGAATATCGTGAGCGATGACTTTGTTTTAAACTGGGCTGTGCTGTACGTGAGGGCTCACCACACAGACCAGATGAGGGGATTTGGATGAGGGAAAGTTCCTGAAACGGGATTTTGAAAGAGTGATTCTCTTTCACTGGGGGTTACAAGATCACAAGATAGTTATGGATGAGTTATGGATCCATGCAGAAACTTTAATGTCTCCCGCTCGCAGCATTCCATTGTCACTTAAATAATTTCACCGATTTTGCCTCCACAACCCGATCTGGGTCTTCATCTCATGTGTTGTTCACTCTTATGTGAAGATCTTCGTACTACCAGTCCTAAGTTTCCCAATTACTAGTGTACTCTTGTCTTAATCTCACAATTTCAAGAGTGAAGTTAGGAAACACTTCTACACACAAACGGTGGTAAAAGTTTGGAACTCTCTTCCGCAAACGGCAATTGATGCTCGATCAATTGTTAATTTTAAATCGGAGATTATCTTTCTGTTAACCAAAGGTATAAAGGGATATGGGGCAAAGTGGGTAGATGGTGTTAGGTCGCAGATCAGCCATGATCTCAGTGAATGGCGGAGCAGGCTCGAGGAGCTGAATGAAACATGGAAACATAGAAGATAGGAGCAGGAGTAGGCCATTCGGCCCCTCGAGCCTGCTCCACCATTCAATGAGATCATGGCTGATCAACCAAACTCAGTACCCTGTCCCTGCTTTCTCCCCATATCCCTTGATCCCTTTAGCCTTAAGAAATATATTTAACTCCTTCTTGAATATATTTAATGAATTGGCTTCAACTGCCTTCTGTGGTAGAGAATTCCAGAGGTTCACCACTCTCTGGGTGAAGAAATTCCTCCTCATCTCTGTCCTAAATGGTTTACCCCTTAGACTGTGACCCCTGGTTCTAGACTCCCCCGCCATCGGGAACATCCTTCCTGCATCTAGTCTGTCTAGTCCTGTTAGAATTTTATGCGCTTCAATGAGATCCCCTCTCATTCTTCTAAACTCCAGCGAGTATAAGCCCAATCAACCCAATCTCTCCTCATACGTCATTCCTGCCATCCCAGGTATCAGTGGCTGCACTCCCTCCATGGCAAGAACATCCTTCCTCAGATAAGGCGACCAAAACTGCACACAATACTCAAGGTGTGGTCTCACCAAGGCCCTGTACAACTGCAGCAAGACATCCTTGTTCCTGTACTCGAACCCTCTCACATACCATTTGCCTTCTTAACCGCCTGCTACACCTGCATGCATATCTTCAGTGACTGGTGCACAAGGACACCCAGGTCTCGTTGCACTTCCCCTTCTCCCAATCTATTGCCGTTCAGATAATAATCTGCCTTCCTGTTTTTGCCACCAACGTGGATAACCTCGCATTTATCCACATTATACTGCATCTGCCATGCTTCTGCCCAATCACCCAACCTGTCCAAATCATCCTGTAGTTTCTCGGCATCCTCCTCACAGTACACACACCCACCCAGCTTTGTCTGCAAACTTGGAGATATTATATCTAGTTCCCTCGTCTAGATCATTACTATATATTGTGAATAGCTGGGGTCCTAGGACCGATCCCTGCGGTACCCCACTAGTCACTGCCTGCCACTCAGGAAAAGACCCGTTTATTCCAACTCTTTGCTTCCTGTATGCCAACCAGTTCTCTATCGAAGTCAGTACCTTGCCCCCAATCCCATGTGCCTTAACTTTACACGATTATTTTTCCGAGTGGCAGGCAGTGACTAGTGGGGTACCGCAGGGATCGGTCCTAGGACCCCAGCTATTCACAATATATATTAATGATCTGGACAAGGGAACTAGATGTAATATCTCCAAGTTTGCAGATGACACAAAGCTGGGTGGGCGTGCGTGCTGTGAGGAGGATGCCAAGAAACTCCAGGATGATTTGGACAGGTTGGGTGATTGGGCAGAAGCATGGCAGATGCAATATAACATGGATAAATGCGAGGTTATCCACTTTGCTGTCAAAAACAGGAAGGCAGATTATTATCTGAATGGCAATAGATTGGGAGAAGGGGAAGTGCAACGAGACCTGGGTGTCCTTGTGCACCAGTCGCTGAAGGTAAGCATGCAGGTGCAGCAGGCGGTTAAGAAGGCAAATGGTATGTTGGCATTCGTAGCGAGAGGGTTTGAGTACAGGAACAAGGATGTCTTGCTGCAGTTGTACAGGGCCTTGGTGAGACACCACACCTTGAGTATTGTGTGCAGTTTTGGTCGCCTTATCTGAGGAAGGATGTTCTTGCCATGGAAGGAATTCAGCGAAGATTCACCAGGCTGATACCTGGGATGGCAGGAATGACGTATGAGGAGAGATTGGGTCGATTGGGCTTATACTCGCTGGCGTTTAGAAGAATGAGAGGGGATCTCATTGAAACTTATAAAATTCTGACAGGACTGGACAGACTAGATGCAGGAAGGATGTTCCCGATGGTCGGGGAGTCCAGAACCAGGGGTCACAGTCTAAGGATAAGGGGTAAGCCATTTAGGACAGAAATGAGGAGGAATTTCTTCACCCAGAGAGTGGTGAACCTGTGGAATTCTCTACCACAGATGGCAGTAGAGGTCAATTCATTAAATATATTCAAGAAGGAGTTGGATACATTTCTTAAGGCTGAAGGGATCAAGGGATACAGGGAGAAGGCAGGGACAGGGTACTGAATTTGGATGATCTGCCATGATTTCATTGAATGGCGGAGCAGGCTCGAGGGGCCGAATGGCCTACTTCTGCTCCTATCTTCTATGTTTCTATGAAGGAGGGTGTGTCTTATGAAGAAAGGTTGAGCAGGTTGTACCTATACTCATTGGAGTTTAGAAGAATGAGACAGAATCTTATTGAAACATATAAGATTCTGAGGGGGCTTGACAGGGTAGATGCAGAGTGGATGTTTCCCCTCATGGAGGAATCTAGAACTAGGGGGCATAATTTCAGAATAAGGGGGCACCCTTTTGTGGTAAACCACTTTTATCGTTCACTATCGTTACACTATGGTTATCACTGTTTATGTCGTTACACTATGGTTATCACTGTTTACACTGTTGCATCACTACACAAGGTCACCTCTTGCCATGCTGTTATACCTGGGCTGACCACAGCTGACTCCGCCCATGGCTCCGCCTGCTTCCCAGGTATAAAGGTGGTCGACTGGCTGGTTTTCCTCCTTGTTGGATCCGATCACCCACGAGGGTGGGCTCTGTTATTTAGCCAATAAAAACCTATAGTTACTAACTTAACTCGTCGCTTTTCATGAACTGAATTGATAGGTATATCAATTTTATTGGCTAAATTTTGAAATGTCTACAACGGAGCAGCCAAACGACCAGTCAGACGTACAGCCTCAGCCAAACGGCCATCTACAACAGCCCCAGCAGCCTGCCTGGCTACGAGCCCTCCGGCCGCCGTACCTGGATCTAAACCCACAGGCTGCGAATTCAGCCCTCGACTTCGAACACTGGCTGAGCTGCTTCGAAGCCTACCTGGGAGAATCCGGCGTGCCTCCGGCATCCAAACTAAGAGTTCTGACCGCTCAGGTGAGCCCTAAAGTATTTGCACTCATCCGGGACATTGCCACATATGAGGACACCCTCAACCTGTGTGGTAAACCACTGTTTGTATTCCACTGTGTACATGCCTGGACATGCCTCAGCTGACTCCTCCCACAAGTCCTAGTATAAAGGTGACTGCTCCCCAGCCCTTTGTATTTCTGGACCGGTCGACCACTCGAGGCAGACCTTCATTCTTTTGTTAATAAAAGCCTTTAGTTACTCTCTTAACTCTCAGTCTTTTATGAGTAATTGATAGCGCATCAATTTTATTAACAAAATTTTTATAATGGAGAAGATCCTCACACCAGCATGCCTGGACTTAGATCATCGGGAGGCGGACTCATCCACCAAGTTTACTCACTGGCTTAAGTGTTTCGAAAAATTCCTGACCGCCTCCGCAGCAATCAAATCGGACGAGGACAAACTGGATGTCCTGACCTCCAAAGTGAACCACCGAGTGTACTCGGTCATCCAAGACGCGACCTCGTACGCGGACGCTATCAAGCTCCTCAAGGACCAGTACACGCGCCCAGTGAACGAAGTGTATGCCAGGCACCTTCTGGGGAGTCGTAAACAACAACCTGGGGAATCGACCGTGGAATACCTTCAGGCACTGTCTGTGCTTGGCCGGGCCCGTGGTTGTAAGGATGTAAAGGCCGCCGTGTACACAGAGGAACTTATCCGGGACGCTTTTGTAGCGGGCCACAGATCCAATTACACCCGACAGCGACTGTTGGAGCAGAGTGACCTCGACCTCAACAAGGCCTCTGAACTCGCACTATCATTGGATGCAGCCTACCGGGGCATGGATGCCTACTCCTCTGCACCGTGGACGCCGCGGGGAATGACAGCCTGGGACACGGTAGGACCGCCTCATAGCGCCGTGCCACCCCAGCCACACCCCAGCAACGGCCCAACTACAGCAGCAGTGTCCCAAGGCCAGACAGCAGTGCCCCAAGGCCAGAAATGCTACTTCTGTGGCCAGGCAAAACACCCCAGAGCGCGCTGCCCGGCAAAAAACGCGATCTGCTCGGGCTGCGGGAAGAAGGGACACTACGCTAACGTCTGCAGGGCCAAAGCCACCCCAAACCCCAGCAGCGCCGTGTGTGGGCCGCGCGGGCCGCCATCTTGGGCCTCCCCGGCCATGTGCGAACCACCGGTACAGCAGCCATTTTGGATGCCTCCAGCCACATGGGGATCATGGACGCCGCCATCTTGGATGACAGCCGGAACGCAGCAGGCCCCCAACACCGCCTCATCTGATACCCGCAGCGACACACCGACCCCTACGCTGGCATCCGTTACACTGGACCAAGCGAGACCGCACCAGCTGGCCAGTTCCACAATGGACATTAAGGTTAATGGCCACGATACAATCTGCCTTTTTGACTCTGGGAGCACGGAGAGCTTCATCCACCCCGACACGGTGCGGCGTTGCTCTCTCCCAGTCCTGCCTGCGCACCAGCGGATTTCTATGGCCTCCGAGTCCCAGTCGGCGGACATCGGCGGCTACTGCGTAGTGACACTCGTAGTAGACGGGACCGTGTACGATCATTTTAAACTTCTGGTCCTGCCCGACCTCTGCGCTGCCGTCCTGCTGGGGTTAGATTTTCAGTGCCACCTTAAAAGTGTTACGATGGCGTACGGTGGACCCCTACCCCCACTCACAGTCCGCAGCCAGCAGCTCCCAAATTGCCCGCCGCGCACCAGGTGCAACCTCTCCACACTCAGAGTCACCCCCCCCCCACTGTTTGCTAACATCACCCCCGACTGTAAGCCCATCGCCACAAAGAGCAGGCGATACAGTGCCGGGGACAGGGTTTTCATTAAAACCGAAGTGGAGCGGCTCCTGAAGGAAGGGATTATTGAGGGCAGCACCAGCCCCTGGCGAGCCCAGGTTGTGGTCGTTAAGACCGGCGAGAAGCAGCGCCTGGTCATCGACTACAGCCAGACAATAAATCGCTACACCCTGCTGGACGCCTACCCACTCCCCCGTATAGCTGATATGGTCAACCAGATCGCGCAGTACCGCGTCTTCTCGACCATTGACCTGAAATCAGCGTACCACCAGCTCCCTATCCGCCCTGAGGACCGCCAGTATACTGCCTTTGAGGCCAACGGCCGCCTCTACCACTTCCTTAGGGTTCCCTTTGGCGTCACCAACGGGGTCTCTGTCTTCCAAAGGGAGATGGACCGGATGGTAGATCAAAATGCGTTGCAGGCCACTTTCCCATATCTGGACAATGTGACCATCTGCGGCCGTGACTTGCAGGACCATGACGCAAACCTTGAAAAATTCCTCCGCACCGCCCAACTCCTGAACCTGACATATAACAAGGAGAAGTGCATATTCCGCACAAACCGCCTCGCCGTCCTTGGCTGTGTTGTGGAACACGGAGTCATCGGCCCCGACCCCGACCGGATGCATCCCCTTATGGAACTCCCACTGCCTCAAGACCCTGAAGAGGTGCCTAGGGTTTTTCTCCTATTATGCCCAGTGGGTCCCCTACTATGCGGACAAGGCCCATCCGCTGATCAAGTCCACCTCTTTTCCCTTGACGGCAGAGGCCTGCTTAGCCTTCCACCGTATCAAGGAAGACATTGCCAAAGCCACCATGCACGCAGTGGACGAATCCATCCCCTTCCAGGTGGAAAGCGACGCGTCCGACTTTGCCCTGGCCGCTACCCTCAATCAGGCGGGGAGACCCGTGGCCTTCTTTTCACGAACCCTCCAAGGCCCGGAGACCAGACACTCCGCTGTTGAGAAGGAGGCCCAGGCGATTGTGGAGGCTGTGCGTCATTGGAGGCACTACCTGGCCGGAAAACGATTTACCCTGCTCACTGACCAACGTTCAGTTGCTTTCATGTTTAACAACAAGCAGAGGGGCAAAATCAAAAATGACAAGATCTTGAGGTGGAGAATCGAACTTTCCACCTACAATTACGAGATCTTGTACCAGCCCGGGAAGCTCAATGAACCCCCGGATGCGCTATCGCGTGGCACCTGCGCCAGCGCGCAGATCGATAGACTGCGGGCCCTCCACAATGACCTCTGCCACCCGGGGGTCACCAGGTTCTTCCACTTCATCAAGGCCTGCAACCTGCCTTACTCTATTGAGGAGGTCAGGACCATGACCAGGAACTGCCAAGTCTGCGCTGAGTGCAAACCGCACTTTTATAGACCAGACAGGGCCCACCTGATAAAAGCCACTCGCCCCTTCGAGCGCCTGAGCGTTGATTTTAAAGGGCCTCTCCCCTCCTCTGACCGCAATGTGTACTTCCTCAATGTTATTGATGAGTACTCCCGTTTCCCGTTCGCCATCCCCTGCCCGGACATGACCAGTGCCACGGTCATTAAATGTCTGAACGACCTCTTCACCCTGTTCGGTTTCCCCAGCTATATCCATAGCGACCGGGGCTCATCGTTTATGAGCGACGAACTCCGTCAGTACCTGCTAACTAGGGGTATTGCCACAAGCAGGACCACCAGTTACAACCCCCGGGGGAACGGACAGGTGGAAAGAGAAAATGCGACAGATTGGAAGGCCGCCCTGCTAGCCTTAAAGTCTAGGGGCCTTCCAACCTCCCGCTGGCAGGATGTGCTCCCCGATGCGCTCCACTCTATTCGGTCACTGCTCTGCACTGCCACTAACGCCACCCCTCATGAGAAAATGTTTGTCTTCCCAAGGAAGTCCACATCGGGGACATCGCTACCGCCGTGGCTGACGTCCCCAGGGCCGGTCCTACTGAGAAGGCACGTGAGGACCCATAAAACGGACCCCCTGGTCGAGAGGGTCGACCTCCTCCACGCCAACCCCCAGTATGCTTACATTGCATACCCGGACGGGCGGGAGGACACAGTCTCCATAAGAGACCTTGCACCCTCGGGGGCCGCAGTAACCCACTACTCACTACCACCCCCCCCCCCACGATCCGATATCCAGCCCCAGCAGACGGCAGGCCGGGGCCCCGCGACCCGCTCGACATCTACGAGGACGACACGCCTGTGCCACAGCCCACGCAGGACTCGACGCCGGAAGCTCCACTACCCCTGCCGTCGCCACGCCGATCACAGCGGCAGACAAGACCTCCGGAGAGACTCCAATACACTAACTTTTAATACACTTCACCCCGCCGGACTCAATTTTAAACAAGGGGTGAATGTGGTAAACCACTGTTTGTATTCCACTGTGTACATGCCTGGACATGCCTCGGCTGACTCCTCCCACAAGTCCTAGTATAAAGGTGACTGCTCCCCAGCCCTTTGTATTTCTCGACCGGTCGATCACTCGAGGCAGACCTTCATTCTTTTGTTAATAAAAGCCTTTAGTTACTCTCTTAACTCTCAGTCTTTTATGAGTAATTGATAGCGCATCAACCTGCTAAAAGAACAGTATCGGAGCCCTGTAAACTCAATGTACGCCAGGCATCTCCTAAGATCCCGCTCGCAACAGCCAGGAGAGTTGGTTGATGATTGCTTACGGGCGCTGCAAATACTCGGCAGGGACTGTGACTTTAAAGCCGTAACAGCTGCAGAACATACAGATGGAAACATCCGAGATGCCTTCGTGAAAGGCCTTCGGTCAGACTACTCACGGCAAAGACTGCTGGAATCAAAGGACCTCGACCTGAAAACAGCTGCTATCCTCGCTCGCTCCTTGGAAGTGGCCCATCGGGACCTCGAGGCGTACTCCAGGTACTGTGCTGCGCGACCCTGGGACTCGGGCCCGACCCCGGCCGCAATACCCCTCACACCGCCGCCTCTGGGACCTACCATAGCGTCGGTGCCCCGGAACCGTTCGGGACCGCCACCCCCGGTACCGGCTGCGACATCGGAGCCCCGCGATCAGGCCGCCGGCTGCTTCTTCTGTGGCCAGGTGAAACATCCGAGGGCGCGCTGCCCTGCAAGAAACACGACCTGCTCCGACTGCCACAAGAAAGGCCACTTCGCGAAGGCCTGCAGGGGGAAAGCCACAGACGCCAGCAGTGCCTCATGCGAGTTGTGGGGGCGGCCATCTTTCATCAAGGCCACAGATGCCAGTATCCCCTCGTGTGAGTCGTGGGGGTGGCCATCTTTGATCAAGGCCACCGACGCCGGCAGTGCCTCATGTGAGTTGTGGGGGCGGCCATCTTCTCCGCCATTTTATTCAACGTCGTGGGCGCCGCCGTTTTGTTCACCACACTCGACCACCACCTTGTCTCCAGACCTGACCACCGCCTCACCCGCAGACTACAGCAGCTCGCTCAGCCATACACTAGCCTCCGTCACACTTGACCAAGCTCGCCCGCATCACCTGTCCAAGTCCATGATGGACATCAAAGTAAACGGCCACGCCACGACCTGCCTGTTCGACAGCGGAAGCACGGAGAGCTTCATCCATCCAGACACGGTGAGCCACTACTCCCTCACTGTCCGGCCAACGCGCAACCGGATCTCGATGGCGTCGAGGTCCCATTCTACAGACATCAGCGGCTACTGTGTTGTGACCCTGTCGGTTAGGGGCACGGAGTATAAAAATTTTAAACTTCTCGTCCTGCCCCAGCTCTGCGCTGCCGTCCTACTAGGGCTGGATTTCCAATCCCACCTTCAAAGTGTCACTTTGGCATACGGTGGACCCCTCCCCCCACTCACAGTCTACAACCAGCAGCTTTTAAACCGCCCACCGCCTACCACCTGCGGCCTATCCACCCTCAAGGTCCCGCCCCCCTCCCTGTTCGCTAACCTCACCCGCGACTGTAAACCCGTCGCTACCAAGAGCAGGCGGTACAGCGCCGGGGACAGAGCTTTTATTAGCTCCGAGGTGCAGCGACTCCTGAAGGAGGGCATCATCGAGAGAAGCAACAGCCCCTGGCGTGCCCAGGTCGTAGTCGTTAAGACCGGCGATAAACACCGCCTGGTCATCGACTACAGCCAAACCATAAACCGGTACACCCAGCTGGACGCATATTCCCTTCCCCGCATATCTGATATGGTCAATCAGACTGCACAGTACCGGGTATTCTCTACCATCGACCTTAAGTCGGCCTATCACCAACTCCCTATCCGCCCTGAGGACCGCCAGTATACTGCCTTCGAGGCGAATGGCCGCCTCTACCACTTCTTTAGGGTTCCCTTCGGCGTCACCAACGGGGTTTCGGTCTTCCAAAGGGAGATGGACCGGATGGTTGACCAGAACGGGCTGCATGCCACGTTCCCTTATCTAGATAACGTCACCATCTGCGGCCGCGACCGGCAGGACCATGATGTTAATCTGGAGAGATTCCTCCGTACGGCCCAACGGCTGAACCTCACCTACAATAAGGAGAAATGTGTGTTTAACACCTCGTGCCTTGCCATCCTCGGCTGCGTAGTAGAGAATGGAGTCATCGGCCCCGACCCCGAAAGAATGCGCCCCCTCATGGAGCTTCCCCTCCCCCACTGTCCAAAGGCGCTGAAGAGAACCCTGGGGCTCTTCGCCTACTATGCCCAATGGGTGCCCAATTATGCGGACAAAGCCAGACCCCTCATGAAGTCCACCTCCTTCCCCCTGACGGCAGAAGCATGCGCAGCCTTCTCCCTCATAAAGGGAGACATTGCTAAGGCCACAATGCACGCGGTGGATGAGTCTATCCCTTTCCAAGTGGAGAGCGATGCATCCGACTTCGCCCTAGCTGCAACCCTTAACCAGGCAGGGAGACCTGTGGCCTTCTTCTCAAGGACCCTCCAGGGCCCTGAGATCCGACACTCTTCGGTCGAGAAGGAGGCCCAGGCGATCGTGGAGGCAGTACGACGCTGGAGGCATTACCTGGCAGGCAAACGATTTACCCTCCTCACCGGCCAGCGCTCGGTCGCTTTTATGTTTAACAACAAGCTGAGGGGCAAAATCAAGAACGACAAGATCTTGAGGTGGAGAATCGAGCTCTCCACCTACGATTATGATATCTTGTACCGGCCTGGTAAACTGAACGAACCCCCAGATGCTCTATCACGAAGTACATGCGCCTACGCGCAAATTGATAGACTGCAGACCCTCCACAACGACCTCTGCCACCCCGGGGTCACCAGACTTTACCACTTCATTAAGGCCCGCAACCTGCCCTACTCCATCGAGGAGGTCAGGACCATGACCAGGAACTGCCAAACCTGTGCCGAATGCAAACCGCATTTCTTTAGGCCGGACAGAGCAAGCCTGATCAAGGCCACCCGCCCCTTCGAGCGCTTGAGCATCGATTTTAAGGGGCCCCTCCCGTCCTCTGACCGTAATGTGTACTTCCTCAACATTATTGATGAGTACTCCCATTTCCCCTTTGCCTTCCCCTGCCCAGACATGACCAGTACCACGGTCATCAAATGCCTGAACGACCTCTTCGCCTTGTTCAGGTTCCCGAACTATATACATAGCGACCGGGGCTCATCCTTCATGAGCGAGGAACTTCGCCAGTTCCTACTAGCGAGAGGTATTGCTGCAAGCAGGACCACCAGCTACAACCCCCGAGGGAACAGCCAGGTGGAAAGAGAGAACGCGACTGTCTGGAAGGCCGTTCTCTTAGCCTTAAAGTCTAAGGGCCTCCCAACCTCTCGCTGGCAGGAAGTCCTCCCGGCAGCGCTGCATTCCATCCGGTCACTGCTTTGCACTGCCATTAACGCCACCCCCCATGAATGAATGTTTGTTTTCCCCAGGAAGTCGACTACGGGAACCTCGCTACCAACATGGCTGACTTCTCCGGGGCCCGTCTTGCTGCGAAAGCACATGAGGGCCCATAAAACGGACCCCCTGGTCGAGAGGGTGGACCTCCTGCACGCCAACCCCCAGTACGCCTATGTGGCATACCCAGACGGGCGGGAGGACACAGTCTCCTTACGAGACCTCGCACCCTCGGGCACCCCTGAGACACCACCGTTACCCCCCCACCACCCCCCCAAATCCAGCCCAGGTAGACGGCATGCCGGAACCCCACGAGCCTTCGCCGACCACGCAGACACCAGCATTAACATCGGATACTGCACCACCGCCGCCGCTGCTGCGCCGATCAGAAAGGCTTACGAGGCCTCCGGACAGACTGACATACCCGAACTGGTAGTACACTTCACCCCGCCGGACTCAAATTTAAACAAGGGGTTTATATCGTTACACTATGGTTATCACTGTTTACACTGTTGTATCACTACACAAGGTCACCTCTTGCCACGCTGTTATACCTGGGCTGACCACAGCTGACTCCGCCCATGGCTCCGCCTGCTTGCCCAGGTATAAAGGTGGTCGACTGGCTGGTATTCCTCCTTGTTGGATCCGATCACCCACGAGGGTGGGCTCTGTTATTTAGCCAATAAAAACCTATAGTTACTAACTTAACTCGTCGCTTTTCATGAACTGAATTGATAGGTATATCACCTTTTAAATCAGAAATGAGGAGGAATATCTTCTCGCAGAGGGTCGTGAATCTTTGGAATTCTCTTCCCCAGAGAGCTGTGGAGGCTGGGTCATTGAATATATTTAAGGTGGAGATAGACAGATTTTTGAATTGTAAGGGAGTCAAGGGTTATGGGGTGTGGGCAGGGAAGTGGAGTTAAGGCCAAGATTAGATCAGCCTTGATCTTATTGAATGGCGGAGCAGGCTCGAGGGGCTGAATGGCCTACCCCTGCTCCTACGTCTTATGTTCTTATGTTCTTTGCTTTGTGAAGGGAACATGAACAATGAAAACATCATCAACCAGCTGATTGGACAGAAGCTGGTGAACTTGGAAAGGTTTGTCTTAACCTGTTGATCATGTATTATTAGTGAAAGTCGCAGTGAGCAATATGAACAGTTTAACAGATACAGTAATATTGGTGCACAGTCGGGTGGAATAGTTCATTGTGATTGGTAGATCTTCCATGGCGTTGCTCACAGGCAGTCTGGGGCCGAGAGCTTGGTTACTGAGCCCCACTCTCAGCTCCTCACTGTTGACCGGCTCCTCCCAGCCCTTGATTTTGGTGCTCACTCCCTGATCTGTAAATGTAGACAACCACTTATCATTGGTAGACCTCCCATGCCATTGCTCATAGGTAGTCAATGAGTGTCAGCATGGATTTGTGAAGGGCCGGTCATGTCTGACTGATCTAATAACCTTTCGGAGGCGGTCAGTAACATGGACAAGGGAGTGTCTCTGGATCTTGTATGTGTGGACTTCCAGAGGGTTAAATTATGAGGACAGGTTGCACAGACTGGGCTTGTATTCCCTCTAGTATAGAATATTAAACGGTGATATAATTGAGGTGTTTAAGATGTTCAAAGAGTTGGTAGGGTAGATCGATAAAAATGATTTCCTCTGGCGGGGAAATCCAGAACAAAGGGGCATGAGATTAAAATTAGAGTTAGCCTGGTCAGGGATGTGATGTCAGGAAGCACTTCTTCTCCCAAAGGCTAGCGGAATTGTGGAACTCTCTCCCCCCATATCTATTGAGGCTGGTGGTCAATTGAAAACTTCAAAAATGAGATTGATAGATTTTTGTTAGGCAAGAGTTTTAAGGGATGTGGAACCAAGGCGGGGAAATGGAGTTAACATACAGGTCAGCCATGCTTTGGCAGAATAGACTCGAGGGGCTGAAAGGCCTCCTCCTGTTCCTAAGTTGATCAAGAGATATCAATCAAAGACAGGTAAATGGATTTGAGGTGCAGAGCAGCCATGGTCTAATTGAATACTGGAGCAGGCTCGAGGGGCTGAATGGCCGGCTCCTGTTGCTTTAAATGTATGCAATTACTTAACATAATTGGTAGAAGGCAAACAATCCCATCACTGCCCATCGCCCACGCACCCTGTGCTATGGGTCATAACCACATGGAAACCTGTTATTGCTTTCTAGCGAAACAAGTCAGTTTAACTTAAGTAAAGCCCAAAGGTTTTTCCCATATATGGTTTCAAGGTGAGGTCAAACCGTGACATCACCGAGTAAGCCCCACCCTCACACTGCGCATCACACTGAGATGAGACATCACAATAGCTTTGTAAAGTAGATAAATATTAGCCAGGCTGAGATAACAACAGTTTGTAAAGGCAAGGGAACTGCACTGAGTCTGATCTGTCTAGGACTGAATGCGGTCGGCTCGAACATCTGAACAGCTTTGCTCTGTGAAGACAACACGAACAATTGAAACATCATCAACCAGCGGCTTGGACAGAATTCGTGAACTTTGAAAGGTTTGTCTTTCTGGGATCTCAGGAATGGACGTATGAGGAGAGATTGGGTTGATTGGGCTTATATTCGCTGGAGTTTAGAAGAATGAGGGGATCTCATTGAAACTTATAAAATTCTAACAGGACTAGACAGACTAGATGCAGGAAGGATGTTCCCGATGGTTGGGGAGTCCAGAACCAGGGGTCACCATCTAAGGATAAGGGGTAAGCCATTTAGGACAGAGATGAGAAGGAATTTCTTCACCCAGAGAGTGGTGAACCTGTGGAATTCTCTACCACAGAAGGCAGTTGAGGCCAATTCATTAAATATATTCAAGGAGTTGGATATATGTCTTGAGGCTAAAGGGATCAAGGGATATGGGGAGAAAGCAGGGACAGGGTACTGAATTTGGATGATCAGCCATGATCTCATTGAATAGCGGAGCAGGCTCGAGGGGCCGAATGGCCTACTCCTGCTCCTATCTTCTATGTTTCTATGTTCCTATGTCTTAACCTGTTTATCTTGTATTATTAGTGAAAGTCATAATGAGCAATATGAACAGTTTATCAGATACAGTAATATTGATGCACAGTCAGGTGGAATAGTTCAGTTTGTTATTGGTAGTTCTTCCATAGCGTTGCTCATAGGTAGTCTGAATCCCGGAGCCTGGTTACTGATGGTTACTGAGCCCCACTTCTCACTGACCGTCTCCTCCCAGTCCTGGAGTTTAATGCTCACTCCCTGATCTGTAAATGTAGACAACTATTTACTGACTGTGACTAACTGTGTTTGGAGCTGTACTTCCAGCTTGTATCATTCCCCGTGAAAGTCAGAGTCAGTTACAGCAAAATCCGTGCAGATATAAAGGCTCAAATCCTGGAAACTGAAAGCAGGTCAGTTCATGCTGGTTGTTCTGATCAACTTGTCCTGGACACGGGGATAGTCTGTGGGACAGCTCAGCCCGACCATTTAAAAAGTCAAGAGCGTCCCTCTTGAAACCGCTGATTGGTGTTGAATGAACGGCTCTAAATAAGAGGAGAGGCTGACAGGGAGAGTGAACAACTGAATAATCAGTTTCTCAAAGTGTTCACCAGTACTGAGAGCTCAGGTTTAAGACTCGAAGAATGTACTCCTGGGCAGTAATGCCACTGGAGCTGCCTTGACCGAGCTTGGTACCTGCCCACACAGCTCGACGCTGGCCCAGGTGTTGACTTTTTAAAGGGAGTTTGATAAATCCTTTTACAGGTTATATGGTTTACTATACGAGGGGAGCGATAAAATGCCTGTCGTTGTCCTTGTTGCAATCCAGTGATTTTTGTCATTTCTTCTTCTGCCACAGGTACAGGTTGGTGTCAGGACGAGTGAGAGGAAATGGACGGTTTCATCAAACTACCAACAGGCTAAAGTTGTCAGTAACAAAACCACAAAGACACCTGGATCACACATCCTGACATCACATCAATGCCAGCAGAGATACCACAAAGGAGGAAACAGCAACACTGAAATACCCCTCAACCCATCCATTTCTTTAGTGTCAACTGTACATCTTTTAATTTCTTTATTTGACGGCCAATAACAGATCCATTTAAACTCGCAGCCAATGATTGGAGATGGTGCTAAACCAACTCTTTCCCTTCTGGCATGTTTCTTTCCCATTTTTAAAAATTTCCCACGCCCCTCTCCCTCCTCCCTAGTTCTCCCCTGGGCTGGACCTTCACGTCCAGCACTCAGGTCCCCGCATCGGCATCAAGCACCAACCCTGCTCCAACTCCAGGCTCAGTTCGGCATTGCTCGGGGTTAACTGCACTGGCACTGGATAGGGCCCAGTCCATACAGTCATCTCCGACCGATGTCGACCGGTGGTCCAAGTGTTGGGACTGAACAGGAAAGTCTCAAGGGTGGACGCTCCGGTTGTTGCCTCGATGGTGTGGAATGGGATGAGCTGGTTAAAGCCAATCCATCCCAGTCAACTACATCGGGTGAAACCCCGGTACCATTTGTACTGAGGCCTCCCAGGATAGAGGAAGAGTCCTCCTCTGGCACCAGCTGGTTCGGAGGTGTCCGTGCCTACTGGTGCCAGAATCAGGCTGGTTCCCCCAAGCGCCACCAGCTACTGTTGGTGTGTCCTTCCCCAGAGGCATCCGTCCCCTCTGGTGACACCAACGCAGCCCCGGGACATTGTCTCCAGTTGGCGCCAGCTCATTTGGGGGCACCACCCTCGGTGGACTCGACCCTACACAGGGTCACCTATGCTGTGGGTGACGTCCACTTTGGTGAGTGCAGCTGCAGATCTCTATTTATAGATCTGTAGCTCCCACCCACCACTGTGGACCCACCTTCAGCCGCTCCCTACGACACTCGAGAGGCACTCCCAGGGAGGGTGCGTGCGCTCCAGAAACCAAACTGGGAGCCTGAGTTGACCACGGCTTCCGTGCGTTGAGGTTTTTCCATGTATTCAAAACAAGGGTGACTTCGAGTCTGAAACTGTGAGTTCTGGAAGTCCCATCACTTGTGGGGGTTGAGTCTTTACCTGGGGTCTTGCAAAGGCCTCAGGCATCGACCTTTGTTGGATTCCCCCTCCCAATTTCCAAGGCGGTTTGGGCAGACTTGATAGGCGCGCCCCAGTTATGGCCAAGGTTGACAGCCCCGCCACTCTGCCTCACAACTTAAGGTTCGCTGGTACAGCTGGTGAACTTCAGTCGTGAAAGCCTCAGAAGGAAGGGAACTGCCCAGGAAACTAGTCCTGTTCCACCCACCAGAATCCAAATGGTGGGACATGTGGGTCTGGCGGACCTTCCTGCAGTGTTTGGCGCATATCCCGAATTCCCTGCCATCAAATCCACTGGGGCTGGCTTCACTGACCAGTAGGTGAGTTGAGGGAGCAATCCCTGCCAGAGAGGACCACCTTCAGAGAGTATCTGCTGCAGCAGCAGACTGTGTGGGTGCTCTCAATGTAGGAGCAGGATCTATCATCCAGTGGATCTTGCATCGCCACTTAGTTTGCCCTCACACCTTGGGGATCCTTCAGGTTCTGCAGATGCCCATTGGTGCTGAGGTCTTCTTTGGCGAGCAAGTGGAGGATCTGCTGTAGCAGAACCTTCAGGCATTCCCAAATTGACACACAAGGGTGGGAGGGCACTGCTCACTTTGTAGCTTAGCCCACCCCATCTACAGGCCCCTTCCACTCGCCAACACCAGTCCACTCACCATCACCAATCCATTCACCACCACCATCCACTCACCAACACCAGTCCACTCACCATCACCAATCCATTCACCACCACCATCCACTCACCACCACCAATCCATTCACCCCCACCAGCCTATTCAAGGCCTTATCCGGAGCACAATGTCCTTTGTATCTTGCTAGCCCGTCATTCCAGATTAGGACCTGGAATGCAGGTAGCTCACAAGTAACACTCGAGACCCTGTCCAGCTCCACCTCCCCCAGCAGTGATCATGCCTGGATGGCCCACCTCAGAGTTGTGTGGGTGGGCTATTTCCAGTACTTCCCTGTGGAAGTGGATCACTCTGGATGTTTGGTTTGTCCATCAGAGGAACCATCTACTAGTGGGCATACTGGCAGGTCTTCTACCATCCACACTGAGAGCGAGTGATCGTCATCCAGAAGGCTCAACTGTTGGGGGTATTTCTCCAGTTGAGCCTTCTGGATGACCATCACTCTGCCAGTAATGCATCCACAGGTCTCCTTTGTCGCAGCATCTGAACTAGAGCTGGTGGTCCTGGGAGCACAGTGTTCTCCATACATTGGTGCTACAGCCATCAGCTGAATGCTTTGACATATGGGTGGGAGCCACATTCAGGATGAATGGTCTTCTCGGCCAGTGATTTCACTTGGCATTTCAACAGGCTCGGGGTGTGAACGGTATAATAGGACATCTCCACTTTCAGACTCGGTGCAGGGTAAGTCAGTGTGTCTGCAGACAGACAATATGACAAGGGTCCGGTAAGTCAACAAACAGGGTGGGACCCTCCTTCCTGGGTCCCTCTGTCAAGTTGACGCATTGCTTCCCATTGGTGCTTGAACGACGGGGTGACACTCTTGGTGCCACATTTGGCCCGGGGAGGACAACACAACAGTCGGCACACTCAGCTGCTCTGTAGTCCACCCTAACTAGTGGATGATCCACACTGAGGTAGTCCAGAACATCTTCAGGACTTGGGGGGTTTACCAGGTCGATCGACTTACTCGCATCACCGGATAATCACCAATCTGCTGGAGGACCTCAGGCTGTCGGGGCGGAGGCCCGGCAGTCTTTCGTGCTTTTGTTTCTGGATTCTGTTGCTCAGGGTTGCCTGATCTCCAGGATGCTCCAGGAAATTGCAGCAGGTGGTGGTTCTGGTTAACCCTTTGGTTACCTCACAAACCGTGCTTCAGGGACACCCGGGTGTTGAATACACACTTTGATTTCAGGAGCCCACGGGAGAAATCCATGTCATTTTTAGAGTATAGAGGACCCTACCTTTTTTAGGGAATTTTTCATTCTGACATCCTCCACACACTGCTGGACACTGTCCAACTGGTACTCAGGGTGAGGAGGGCGGACCGTACCTGCAAGCGAACAGATTCTCCGGCTCCCAGGACAAATAGATCAAAGTGGGTGTTATTCATGGGTGCCAGCGCCAGATCCAAACAGTAAGCTGAACCGTCAGGATCTGGATTTGGATCCTGCCAGCTTCTGATTGATGGCCTGGCAGTTGAGATGGAATGCCCGTCAGATTAGGGTATACCAGCAGTGCGGCACTCATGGGTAATGCTCACTTTATTGTGTCTGTCCTGGCCATTTAAGCCTCTGTTCCCATACAAGTACCTCCACCCTCTTCGTCCTCTGTACTACTTGGTTAGTCGCCAGCTGTGTGTGCAGAATGCCTGAATGAAGATCACAGCTCCCTTGTCAGCTGTTCCCATGTCAGCTGCTCCCTTGTAAGCTCCTCTTCATTCTTCAAGTGACGCGGCATTTGCCACCCACCTGGTTGTCTCTTGGGTCTAGTGGGGAGTGTTGGTATGTCTTTTCCTCGTTCTGGGTTTTCTTTGGGTGTCAACAAACTGGGTTCTGGGGTGTGCTAAAAGTTAACACTGCACGGGAGTCGGGGAGGGAGGGGAAAAACAAGTGGGTTTGTCCTTCAAAGTTAGGATGTCTTAACAAAATGTCTTAACAGGGAAGGTCACGCCTTAAGAGATTTTCCCCAGGCAAATTGTGCCGATGCATCCCAGTAATTAGATCCACGTTCCACCCCCAATTCGGCCTGTCAATGTTTAGGAACGGATGTTCCCAGCAAATTAAATGGTGTCACAGTTAACACTTTAAAGAAAAGATTGGGGACAGTTTTCGTTCAACCTGGAACGACAGAAATGGAAACACTAGACAACCTGCCAACCAGTCTCTCGTCATCGCTGAATATTGGGTTTGTGACTGCTGCTACAGAACTAGACAGGAGATTGTTGAAGACCAGGCTCTCGGGGATTGTGTTCAATTGATGTTAGCAGAGTTGAAGTGAGAAAGTAATTGTCTTAGAATATTTGGGCCATAATGATCTCCTGGACTAGTTTCGATCGCCTAAGGGGGTCGGAGAGGAATTTCCCAGATTTTTTTCCCAAATTGGCCTGGGTTTTTATGTCTGGTTTTTCGCCTCTCCCAGGAGATCACATGGTGGGGGGTCTATATATTGCGATGGACAAGGCTGGATGGACCAGAGAGTCTTTTCGTGTACAAGTCATCTTTCAATAACTGAAATGTGAGAAGTTTAACATCTGAAAATAAACATGGATTGAAAAATGAACAAACTTACTGTGTGTCTCCTGATTTGTGCACGGATCATTGAAGGGAACAGAAAGGGGAAGAGATGAGTTCTGATTGTCCCTGGGCTCAGTTACTGACTGGGTGAACTCTTTGAGCCACACACTAGGCTGGACCCAGATTGATTCCCCAGTCTGCTCATACAAACATACAAAAAGACATACAAAAGTAGATGAAGACTATCAGGCCCATTAAGCTCACCCCATCCAGTAGACAGTAGGGCCGCACATGCTGCTGTCCCACCTACCAGTTACGCTATCTCTGGAAACAGACAAAGAAACATGGCCAATTCAGGAAAACCCTCTGGCCAATTGTGTTACGTCCGTGAATAATTGAGACACGGACAGCAGGAGTGAACAAAATAAGTCTTTACTGGTGGAAGTCAATAGTGAAAACTAAAAACACAGAGACTCACTAGCGCCTTTTATACAGGGGTGGTCACTGCCGGTACTGCAGTCTGAGACCAGTTATTCTCTTAAAGGTACATACACAAGAAATTGCTCTCCAACTCCCAACACATGACAATCTAAACTAACCACTAACTCTCGCTATAACTGGTAATGTCCTCTCAGGGACTGGCCAAGGCCATACAGCACAGAAGGAGGCCATTCAGCCCATCGTGCCTCTGCCAGCTCTTTGAATGCACTATCCAATTAGTCCCACTCTCCCGCTCTTTCCCCGTAGCCCAGCAAATTTTTCCTTTTCAAGCATTTACCTAATTCCCTTCTGAAAGTTGCAGTGGATGGAATTATAAGTTGGTGGAATTCTGTCATGTGATCCCCAAAGTTCCAGTAACTAAATTGCCAAATCCCCCAGTCAGTAAAACCTGGATTGGGCTTATTCAGTCACTTAAACACCAGTGGCACTTTCAAAGTCCCAGGCCACGTCAAGGAACTCCTCCAAACACAATTAACCAACAAAGTAGTGAATTGGTACAAAAACAAATACTAGTGGGGAGGGGCTGGGGGTGATGAATTGAGTGGGGGAAACAAGACAACACTTGGCATGTACTGAGAGGCAGAGTCGTGTGTTGGGTTTCCAACTCTGCAGGATGTCCCGGAGTCTCCAGGAATTTAATCTCCTGGATTTTTTTTTATTCGTTCATGGGATGTGGGCTTCGCTGGCAAGGCCAGCATTTATTGCCCATCCCTAATTGCCCTTGCGAAGGTGGTGGTGAGCCGCCTTCTTGAACCGCTGCAGTCCGTGAGGTGAAGGTGCTCCCACAGGGAGCACATATAGGCCAGCAGGGTCTGGAGTCACATATAGGCCAGCAGATTTCCTTCCCTAAAGGACATTAGTGAACAAGGTGGGATTTTAGTGCAATCCAATAGTTTCATGGTCATCATTACTGATGGTAGCTTTTTATTCCAGATTTATTTACGTGACTGAATTTAAATTCCCCAGCTGCCATGTGGTGGGATTTAAACTCATGTCTCTCAGATTGTTTAATCTAAGTCTGTCTCTGGATTGCTAGTCTGGTAACATAACCACTATGCTATCATTCCCAATTGCAGCTTTGAGCAAACCTGGGATAAAAGTCACCAGGGCATTAAAGAAAATGATTTTTTATTTCCATTTTCTTTGACCACTTTCATTCATTTATAAAAATATTGGAGACGGGGGAAAAAGGCGGTTGGATCCAGCAGGTCACGTGATGAAAGCGCCAGGAATACGTCCAATCAGAGATGGCGACTCGTGTTGTGTGACTCACGCCATTTATATACCAAGACAAAATAAAATAATAGTAGGCGTTGATAATTGTGGGTGGCACCAAGACACACACGTGCAGAATGTGAAGCCTGTTGAATAATCACTGACTACTGAGGCACAAGTGGGTCTAAATAACACTTTAACAAACAGAATGGCTGCACATTAATGGCACAGTAATTAACTTGGGATATAATAGGCTTTATTTTGGAAGTACTTAACTCCCAAACTCTCATTACCACACGGCTTGCCAAGAAACAACTGGATCGCCTTTCAATCACAGGTGTTAGAATTCACAACCAATCAGCACAGTATTAACCCTTTGCTCCCCAGAAGTTAAAAGAACTTTCATTTTCAATTGACATTGAGAATGACTATTTTGGGAACTGCCTCCCCGGTTTAGTGCCACGATTTTCCCCAGCTAAACTGGGTTTATAACACACTATTCACATGGTTAATGCACTGAGGCACTTTAGAGAGTAGAATGAGATGCCAGTTAGTAATACTAAGAAAGAAGCAATGGACACAAGTAACACTGCACCTTCACTGGACAGCTGCTGACGATAACCTTCAAACCGCCCTCACAACAGATGTCAAGCCAGCTCGTTCTTCAAGGTGAGAAATGACCCTGGATGATAATCCTGAGATTTATTCTCCTTTTTGTTTCTTACCCGGCTCCCAACATTAAATTACTTGGTTTTATTACCCCATTGTCTTCTATTTGCAAACGTGAGCTATTGGAGCTTGATAGACAAACATGCTCACACGTGTCGCCTAGAAACACAAACAAATTGATTTTTTGTTAAACAGTGAGGATATTGCACCTTGAGATCCAATCCATGTGCTGCCGTCAAAAATGGGTGAATAGTTTAGGGTCTGGTCATTACAAGGACAATGTTGAAGGATAAAGGACCGACTGAAAGGTTGCTGCTGAATTTAGCAAAGACCAACTTTCCAATGTTGATACCAGGTAAACAATAGCACAAGGCAATTTTGATTTACGCCCTCCAATTTCTCAGTAGTGCATCAAGAACTTGCATTGATAGACCTTTCACAACATCAGGACATCCCAAAGCACTTTACAGCCAATCAAACACTTCCTTAAAGTGTAATCGCTGCTGCAATGTAGGAAACGTAGCAGCCAATTTGCGCACAGCAAGCTCCCACAAATAGCGATGAAATAATGACCAGATAATCTGGTTTTTTTAGTGATGTTGGTTGAGGGATAAATGTTGGCCCAGGGGAACTCCCCTACCCTTCTTCAAAATACTGGCCATGGGATCTTTTAAGTCCACCTGAGAGGACAGATGGAGCCTCGGTTTAACGTCTCATCCGAAAGACGGCACCTCCGACAGTGCCGCACTCCCTCAGTATGGCACTGAAGTGTCAGCTTAGAGTACGTGCTACCACTGGGCCACGCAGGCACCTAAATCAAACAGCTAGATGATTTTAAAAGCACGGGATAATGGAACAAGAAACCTGAATGGGTTTCTTGAAGGAACTAGACAGGTTCTTATCAACAAATGGGATTCAGGGTTATTAGAAACACACCAAGGGATTACAGTGGATAGGTGGGCTCATCAGAACATAAGAACATAAGAAATAGGAGCTGGAGTCGGCCATTCGGCCCCTCGGGCCTGCTCCGCTGTTCAATAAGATCATAACTGATCTGATCTTGGCCTCAACTCCACTTCCCTGCCCGCTCCCCATAACACTCGACTCCCTTATCGTTCAAAAATCTGTCTATCTCCACCTTAAATATAATCAATGACCCAACCTCCACAGCTCTCTGTGGAAGAGAATTCCAAAGATTCACCACCCTCTGAGAAGAAATTCCTCCTCATTTCCGATTTAAAAGGGTGCTCCCTTATTCTGAAATTATGCCCCCTAGCAGGCAGGTAGTGCAGGGGTCCCCTGTGACCATCCCCCTTTCAAACAGATATACTGCTTTGGATATTGGTGAGGGAGATGCTTATCAGAGGAAGGCAGCAGCAGCCAACTTCCTGGCACCGTGGGTGGTTCTGCTGCACAGGACGGGAGGGAAAAGAGCGAGAGAGCTATAGTGATAGGGGATTCTATTGTAAGGGGAATAGATAGGCGTTTCTGCGGCCGCAAACGAGACTCCAGGATGGTATGTTGCCTCCCTGGTGCAAGGGTCAGGGATGTCTCGGAGCGGCTACAGAGCATTTTGGAAGGGAAGGGTGAACATCCAGTTGTCGTTGTGCATATAGGTCCCAACGATATAGGTAAAAACCAGGATGAGGTCCTAAAAGCTGAACATAGGGAGTTAGGAGGTAAATTTAAAAAGCGGCCAGGTCTCTCCAGACGTTGCCGATAACCCAGACCCTTGAATCTGGGAATTCGATTCGTGCCTCTTCTCAGCATCATCTGCAGCACTTGAATATCTTCCTTGTGTCTCGGTAACCAGAACTGGACACAGTGATCAAGGTGGGTCTGACCGGAACTGGACACAGTGCTCAAGGTGGGACTTACCAGAACTGGACACAGTGCTCAAGGTGTGACTGACCAGAACTGGACACAGTGCTCAAGGTGGGACTGACTCAAGGGGGCAAGCACTTTGCTGGGAGTGTACTATAGGCCCCCAAACAGTCAGGGGGAGATAGAGGAACAGATATGTAGGCAAATCTCAGAAAAGTGCGAAAATAATAGGGTAATAATAGTGGGGGATTTCAACTTCCCCAATATAAATTGGGATAGTCAGAGTGTGAAAGGCTTAGAGGGTGCAGAATTCTTAAAGTGCATCCAGGAGAGCTTTTTGAGCCAACATGTAGAAAGTCCTACAAGAGAGGGGGCGATACTGGACCTAATTTTGTCAAATGTAGCCGGGCAAGTGGTGGAAGTGTCAGTAGGAGAGCATTTTGGCGATAGTGACCATAATTCGGTGAGATTTAAGGTGGTCATGGAAAAAGACAAAGACGGCCCGGAAATAAGGGTTCTAAATTGGGGGAGGGCCGATTTTAATATGATAAGGCAGGATCTGGCCAAAGTGGGCTGGGAGCAGCTACTTATAGGAAAATCCACATCAAGACAGTGGGAGACTTTCAGAAGGGAAATAGAGAGAGTACAACGCCAACATGTTCCTGTAGAGGTCAAGGGTGGGACCAACAAGCAAAGGGAACCTTGGATGACAAGGGATATACAAAAATGCATTAGAAATAAAAGGGGGGCTTTTGGCAGTTACAAAAGACTAAAGACGGAAGGAGCCCTAGAGGAGTATAAAAAGTGCAGGGGCATACTTAAAAAAGAAATTAGGAGGGCGAGGAGGGGCCATGAAATAACACTGGCGAGCAAAATAAAGGAAAATCCTAAGATGTTTTATAAGTATATTAAGGGCAAGAGGATAACCAGGGAAAGGGTAGGGCCCATTAGGGACCAAAGTGGCAATCTGTGTGTAGAGCCAGATGATGTAGGCGGGGTTTTAAATGAATTTTTTGCATCTGTGTTCACGATGGAGAGAGACGATGCAGACATAGTAAACGGGCAAGGGGACTGTGACATACTTGAACATATTAGCATCGAGAGGGAGGAGGCGCTAGCGGTTTTAGCAGGCCAAAAAGTGGATAAATCCCCAGGCCCGGACGAGATGTATCCCAGGCTGCTGTGGGAGGCAAAGGAGGAGATTGCAGGGGCTCTGACACAAATTTTCAGAACCTCTCTGGCCACAGGGGATGTACCAGAGGACTGGAGAACAGCTAATGTAGTACCATTATACAAGAAGGGTAGCAGGGATAAACCAGGGAATTACAGGCCAGTGAGCCTAACATCTGTGGTAGGGAAATTATTGGAAAAAATTCTGAGGGACAAAATTAGTCTCCACTTGGAGAGGCAAGGATTAATCGGGGATAGTCAGCATGGCTTTGTCAAGGGTAAATCATGTCTGACAAATCTGATTGAATTTTTCGAGGGGGTGACTAGGGGGGTGGATGAGGGAAATGCTGTGGATGTGGTTTACATGGACTTCAGTAAAGCTTTTGACAAAGTCCCGCATAGGAGACTGGTCAAGAAGGTAAGAGCCCATGGGATCCAGGGTGCCTTGGCGCGTTGGATCCTAAACTGGCTGAGTGGCAGGAGGCAGAGGGTGATGGTCGAAGGATGCTTTTGTGACTGGAAGCCTGTGTCCAGTGGGGTACCTCAGGGATCGGTGCTGGGTCCCTTGTTGTTTGTGATCTACATAAATGATTTGGATGAGAATGTAAAAGGTATGATCAGTAAGTTCGCAGATGACACGAAAATTGGTGGGGTGGTAAATTGCGAGGAGGAAAGCCTCAGGCTACAGGACGATATAAACGGGTTGGTCAGATGGACAGAATAGTGGCAAATGGAATTTAACCCTGAAAAGTGCGAGGTGATGCATTTTGGACGGACAAATAAGGCAAGGGAATACACAATGAGTGGTAGGACCCTAGGAAGTACAGAGGGTCAGAGGGACCTTGGTGTACATGTACATAGATCTCTGAAGGCAGCGGAACAGGTAGATAAGGTGGTTAAAAAGGCATATGGGATACTTGCCTTCATTAGCCGAGGCATAGAATATAAGAGCAGGGAGGTTATGATGGAGCTGTACAAAACGCTGGTGAGGCCACAGCTGGAGTACTGTGTGCAGTTCTGGTCGCCTCACTATAGGAAGGATGTGATTGCTTTGGAGAGGGTGCAGAGAAGATTCACCAGGATGTTACCTGGGATGGAGCGCCTCAGCTATGAAGAAAGACTAAACAGGCTGGGGTTGTTTACCTTGGAGCAAAGAAGGCTGAGGGGGGACCTGATTGAGGTGTACAAAATGATGAGGGGCATAGATAGGGTAGATAAAGAGGAACTTTTCCCCTTAGTAGGGGGGTCAATAACAAGGGGGCATAGATTCAGGGTAAGGGGCAGGAGATTTAGAGGGGATTTGAGGAGGAACTTTTTCACCCAGAGGGTGGTTGGAATCTGGAACTCACTGCCTGAAAGGGTGGTAGAGGCAGGAACCCTAACAACATTCAAGAAGCATTTGGATGAGCACTTGAAATGCCATTGCATACAAGGCTATGGACCAAATGCTGGAAAATGGGATTAGACAGGACAGGGATGGATGGGCGGCGCGGACACGATGGGCCGAAGGGCCTCTTTCTGTGCTGTAAAACTCTATGACTATGACTCTATGTCCCGAACTGGACACAGTGCTCAAGGTGGGTCTGACCAGAACAGGACACAGTGCTCAAAGTGGGTCTGACCAGAACTGGACACAGTGCTCAAGGTGGGACTGACCAGAACTGGACACAGTGATCAAGGTGGGACTGACCGGAACTGGACACAGTGCTCAAGGTGGGTCTGACCGGAACTGGACACAGTGATCAAGGTGGGTCTGACCAGAACTGCACACAGTGATCAAGGTGGGACTGACCGGAACTGGACACAGTGCTCAAGGTGGGTCTGACCAGAACTGGACACAGTGCTCAAGGTGGGACTGACCAGAACTGGACACAGCGCTCAAGGTGGGTCTGACCAGAACTGGACACAGTGCTCAAGGTGGGACTGACCAGAACTGGACACAGTGATCAAGGTGGGACTGACCTGAACTGGACACAGTGATCACGGTGGGACTGACCGGAACTGGACACAGTGCTCAAGGTGGGTCTGACCAGAACTGGACACAGTGCTCAAGGTGGGTCTGACCAGAACTGGACACAGTGCTCAAGGTGGGACTTACCAGAACTGGAGACAGTGCTCACGGTGGGACTGACCAGAACTGGAGACAGTGCTCACGGTGGGACTGACCGGAACTGGACACAGTGCTCAAGGTGGGACTTACCAGAACTGGAGACAGTGCTCAAGGTGGGACTGACCAGAACTGGAGACAGTGCTCAAGGTGGGACTGACCAGAACTGGACACAGTGCTCAAGGTGGGTCTGACCAGAACTGGACACAGTGATCAAGGTGGGACTGACCAGAACTGGACACAGTGCTCAAGGTGGGACTGACCAGAACTGGACACAGTGCTCAAGGTGGGACTGACCTGAACTGGAGACAGTGCTCAAGGTGGGACTGACCAGAACTGGACACAGTACTCAAGGTGGGTCTGACCAGAACTGGACACAGTGCTCAAGGTGGGTCTGACCAGAACTGGACACAGTGCTCAAGGTGGGACTGACCAGAACTGGGCACAGTGATCAAGGTGGGACTGACCAGACCTGGACACAGTGCTCAAGGTGGGTCTGACCAGAACTGGACACAGTGCTCAAGGTGTGTCTGACCATAACTGGACACAGTGATCAAGGTGGGTCTAACCAGAACTGGACACAGTGATCAAGGTGGGTCTGACCAGAACTGGACACAGTGCTCAAGGTGGGTATGACCAGAACTGGACACAGTGCTCAAGGTGGGTCTGACCAGAACTGGACACAGTGCTCAAGGTGGGTCTGACCAGAACTGGACACAGTGCTCAAGGTGGGTCTGACCAGAACTGGACACAGTGCTCAAGGTGGGACTGACCAGAACTGGACACAGTGCTCAAGGTGGGTCTGACCAGAACTGGACACAGTGCTCAAAGTGGGTCTGACCAGAACTGGACACAGTGCTCAAGGTGGGACTGACCAGAAATGGACACAGTGATCAAGGTGGGACTGACCAGAACTGGACACAGTGCTCAAGATGGGACTGACCGGAACTGGACACAGTGCTCAAGGTGGGACTGACCAGAACTGGACACAGTGCTCAAGGTGGGACTGACCAGAACTGGACCCAGTGCTCAAGGTGGGACTGACCAGAACTGGACACAGTGCTCAAGGTGGGACTGACCAGAACTGGACACAGTGCTCAAGGTGGGACTGACCAGAAATGGACACAGTGCTCAAGGTGGGTCTGACCAGAACTGGACACAGTGATCAAGGTGGGTCTGACCAGAACTGGACACAGTGCTCAAGGTGGGTCTGACCAGAACTGGACACAGTGCTCAAGGTGGGTCTGACCAGAACTGGACGCAGTGCTCAAGGTGGGTCTGACCAGAACTGGACACAGTGCTCAAGGTGGGTCTGACCAGAACTGGACACAGTGATCAAGGTGGGACTGACCAGAACTGGACACAGTGCTCAAGGTGGGTCTGACCAGAACTGGACACAGTGCTCAAGGTGGGACTGACCAGAACTGGACACAGTGCTCAAGGTGGGTCTGAGCAGAACTGGACACAGTGCTCAAAGTGGGTCTGATCAGAACTGGACACAGTGCTCAAGGTGGGACTGACCAGAACTGGACACAGTGATCAAGGTGGGACTGACCAGAACTGGACACAGTGCTCAAGGTGGGACTGACCAGAACTGGAGACAGTGCTCAAGGTGGGACTGACCAGAACTGGACACAGTGCTCAAGGTGGGACTGACCAGAACTGGATACAGTGCTCAAGGTGGGTCTGACCAGAACTGGACACAGTGCTCAAGGTGGGTTTAACCAGAACTGAACACAGTGCTCAAGGTGGGTCTGACCAGAACTGGACACAGTGCTCAAGGTGGGTCTGACCAGAACTGGACACAGTGCTCAAGGTGGCTCTGACCAGAACTGGACACAGTGCTCAAGGTGGGTCTGACCAGAACTGGACACAGTGCTCAAGGTGGGTCTGACCAGAACTGGACACAGTGCTCACGGTGGGACTGACCTGAACTGGGCAAAGTGCTCAAGGTGGGTCTGACCAGAACTGGACACAGTGCCCAAGCTGGGACTGACCAGAACTGGACACAGTGCTCAAGGTGGGACTGACCAGAACTGGACACAGTGCTCAAGGTGGGTCAAACCAGAACTGGACACAGTGATCAAGGTGGGTCTAACCAGAACTGGACACAGTGATCAAGGTGGGACTGACCAGAACTGGACACAGTGATCAAGGTGGGTCTAACCAGAACTGGACACAGTGATCAAGGTGGGTCTAACCAGAACTGCACACAGTGATCAAGGTGGGACTGACCAGAACTGGACACAGTGCTCACGGTGGGACTGACCAGAACTGGACACAGTGCTCAAGGCGGGACTGACCAGAAGTGGACACTGTGATCAAGGTGGGTCTGACCAGAACTGGACACAGTGCTCAAGGTGGGTCTGACCAGAACTGGACACAGTGATCAAGGTGGGACTGACCGGAACTGGACACAGTGATCAAGGTGGGTCTAACCAGAACTGGACACAGTGATCAAGGTGGGACTGACCAGAACTGGACACAGTGCTCAAGGTGGGACTGACCAGAACTGGACACAGTGCTCACGGTGGGTCTTACCAGAACTGGACACAGTGATCAAGGTGGGTCTGACCAGAACTGGACACAGTGCTCAAGGTGGGACTGACCAGAACTGGACACAGTGCTCAAGGTGAGACTGACCAGAACTGGACACAGTGATCAAGGTGGGTCTGACCAGAACTGGACACAGTGCTCAAGGTGGGTCTGACCAGAACTGGACACAGTGATCAAGGTGGGACTGACCGGAACTGGACACAGTGCTCAATGTGGGACTGACCAGAACTGGACACAGTGCTCAAGGTGGGTCTGACCAGAACTGGACACAGTGCTCAAGGTGGGTCTGACCAGAACTGGACACGGTGCTCAAGGTGGGTCTGAACAGAACTGGACACCGTGCTCAAGGTGGGACTGACCAGAACTGGACACAGTGCTCATGGTGGGTCTGACCAGAACTGGACACAGTGCTCAAGGTGGGTCTGACCAGAACTGGACACAGTGCTCAAGGTGGGTCTGACCAGAACTGGACACAGTGATCAAGGTGGGACTGACCGGAACTGGACACAGTGCTCAAGGTGGATCTGACGAGAACTGGACACAGTGATCAAGGTGGGACTGACCAGAACTGGATACAGTGCTCAAGGTGGGACTGACCAGACCTGGACACAGTGATCAAGGTGGGACTGACCGGAACTGGACACAGTGATCAAGGTGGGACTGACCGGAACTGGACACAGTGCTCAAGGAGGGTCTGACCAGAACTGGACATAGTGCTCAAGGTGGGACTGACCAGAACTGGACACAGTGATCAAGGTGGGACTGACCGGAACTGGACACAGTGATCAAGGTGGGACTGACCGGAACTGGACACAGTGCTCAAGGTGGGTCTGACCAGAACTGGACACAGTGCTCAAGGTGGGTCTGACCAGAACTGGACACAGTGCTCAAGGTGGGACTGACCAGAACTGGACATAGTGCTAACGGTGGGTCTGACCAGAACTGGACACAGTGCTCAAGGTGGGTCTGACCAGAACTGGACACAGTGATCAAGGTGGGATTGACCAGAACTGGACACAGTGCTCAAGGTGGGACTGACCAGAACTGGAGACAGTGCTCAAGGTGGGACTGACCAGAACTGGACACAGTGCTCAAGGTGGGACTGACCAGAACTGGACACAGTGCTCAAGGTGGGTCTGACCAGAACTGGACACAGTGCTCAAGGTGGGTCTGACCAGAACTGGACACAGTGCTCAAGGTGGGTCTAACCAGAACTGGACACAGTGCTCAAGGTGGGACTGACCAGAACTGGACACAGTGCTCAAGGTGGGACTGACCAGAACTGGACACAGTGATCAAGGTGGATCTGACCAGAACTGGACACAGTGCTCAAGGTGGGTCTGACCAGAACTGGACACAGTGCTCAAGGTGGGACTGACCAGAACTGGACACAGTGCTCACGGTGGGTCTGACCAGAACTGGACACAGTGCTCAAGGTGGGTCTGACCAGAACTGGACACAGTGCTCAAGGTGGGTCTGACCAGAACTGGACACAGTGCTCAAGGTGGGTCTGACCAGAACTGGACACAGTGCTCAAGGTGGGTCTGACCAGAACTGGACACAGTGCTCAAGGTGGGTCTGACCAGAACTGGACACAGTGCTCACGGTGGGACTGACCTGAACTGGGCAAAGTGCTCAAGGTGGGTCTGACCAGAACTGGACACAGTGCTCAAGGTGGGACTGACCAGAACTGGACACAGTGCTCAAGGTGGGACTGACCAGAACTGGACACAGTGCTCAAGGTGGGTCTAACCAGAACTGGACACAGTGATCAAAGTGGGTCTAACAAGAACTGGACACAGTGATCAAGGTGGGACTGACCAGAACTGGACACAGTGATCGAGGTGGGTCTAACCAGAACTGGACACAGTGATCAAGGAGGGTCTAACCAGAACTGGACACAGTGATCAAGGTGGGACTGACCAGAACTGGACACAGTGCTCACGGTGGGACTGACCAGAACTGGACACAGTGCTCAAGGTGGGACTGACCAGAACTGGACACAGTGCTCAAGGTGGGTCTAACCAGAACTGGACACAGTGCTCAAGGTGGGTCTGACCAGAACTGGACACAGTGATCAAAGTGGGACTGACCGGAACTGGACACAGTGATCAAGGTGGGTCTAACCAGAACTGGACACAGTGATCAAGGTGGGACTGACCAGAACTGGACACAGTGCTCAAGGTGGGACTGACCAGAACTGGACACAGTGCTCACGGTGGGTCTGACCAGAACTGGACACAGTGATCAAGGTGGGTCTGACCAGAACTGGACACAGTGCTCAAGGTGGGACTGACCAGAAATGGACACAGTGCTCAAGGTGGGACTGACCAGAACTGGACACAGTGATCAAGGTGGGTCTGACCAGAACTGGACACAGTGCTCAAGGTGGGTCTGACCTGAACTGGACACAATGATCAAGGTGGGACTGACCGGAACTGGACACAGTGCTCAATGTGGGACTGACCAGAACTGGACACAGTGCTCAAGGTGGGTCTGACCAGAACTGGACAGAGTGCTCAAGGTGGGTCTGACCAGAACTGGACACAGTGCTCAAGGTGGGTCTGACCAGAACTGGACACCGTGCTCAAGGTGGGACTGACCAGAACTGGACACAGTGCTCATGGTGGGTCTGACCAGAACTGGACACAGTGCTCAAGGTGGGTCTGACCAGAACTGGACACAGTGCTCATGGTGGGTCTGACCAGAACTGGACACAGTGCTCAAGGTGGGTCTGACCAGAACTGGACACAGTGCTCAAGGTGGGACTGACCAGAACTGGACACAGTGCTCAAGGTGGGTCTGACCAGAACTGGACACAGTGATCAAGGTGGGACTGACCGGAACTGGACACAGTGCTCAAGGTGGATCTGACGAGAACTGGACACAGTGATCAAGGTGGGACTGACCAGAACTGGACACAGTGCTCAAGGTGGGACTGACCAGAACTGGACACAGTGATCAAGGTGGGACTGACCGGAACTGGACACAGTGATCAAGGTGGGACTGACCGGAACTGGACACAGTGCTCAAGGTGGGTCTGACCAGAACTGGACATAGTGCTCAAGGTGGGACTGACCAGAACTGGACACAGTGATCAAGGTGGGACTGACCGGAACTGGACACAGTGATCAAGGTGGGACTGACCAGAACTGGACACAGTGCTCAAGGTGGGTCTGACCAGAACTGGACACAGTGCTCAAGGTGGGTCTGACCAGAACTGGACACAGTGCTCAAGGTGGGACTGACCAGAACTGGACACAGTGCTCACGGTGGGTCTGACCAGAACTGGACACAGTGCTCAAGGTGGGTCTGACCAGAACTGGACACAGTGATCAAGGTGGGATTGACCAGAACTGGACACAGTGCTCAAGGTGGGACTGACCAAAACTGGAGACAGTGCTCAAGGTGGGACTGACCAGAACTGGAAACAGTGCTCAAGGTGGGACTGACCAGAACTGGACACAGTGCTCAAGGTGGGTCTGACCAGAACTGGACACAGTGCTCAAGGTGGGTCTAACCAGAACTGGACACAGTGCTCAAGGTGGGACTGACCAGAACTGGACACAGTGCTCAAGGTGGGACTGACCAGAACTGGACACAGTGCTCAAGGTGGGACTGACCAGAACTGGATACAGTGCTCAAGGTGGGTCTAACCAGAACTGGACACAGTGATCAAGGTGGGTCTAACCAGAACTGGACACAGTGATCAAGGTGGGACTGACCAGAACTGGACACAGTGCTCACGGTGGGACTGACCAGAACTGGACACAGTGCTCAAGGCGGGACTGACCAGAAGTGGACACTGTGATCAAGGTGGGTCTGACCAGAACTGGACACAGTGCTCAAGGTGGGTCTGACCAGAACTGGACACAGTGATCAAGGTGGGACTGACCGGAACTGGACACAGTGATCAAGGTGGGTCTAACCAGAACTGGACACAGTGATCAAGGTGGGACTGACCAGAACTGGACACAGTGCTCAAGGTGGGACTGACCAGAACTGGACACAGTGCTCACGGTGGGTCTGACCAGAACTGGACACAGTGATCAAGGTGGGTCTGACCAGAACTGGAGACAGTGCTCAAGGTGGGACTGACCAGAACTGGACACAGTGCTCAAGGTGGGTCTGACCAGAACTGGACATAGTGCTCAAGGTGGGACTGACCAGAACTGGACACAGTGATCAAGGTGGGACTGACCGGAACTGGACACAGTGATCAAGGTGGGACTGACCGGAACTGGACACAGTGCTCAAGGTGGGTCTGACCAGAACTGGACACAGTGCTCAAGGTGGGTCTGACCAGAACTGGACACAGTGCTCAAGGTGGGACTGACCAGAACTGGACACAGTGCTCACGGTGGGTCTGACCAGAACTGGACACAGTGCTCAAGGTGGGTCTGACCAGAACTGGACACAGTGATCAAGGTGGGATTGACCAGAACTGGACACAGTGCTCAAGGTGGGACTGACCAGAACTGGAGACAGTGCTCAAGGTGGGACTGACCAGAACTGGACACAGTGCTCAAGGTGGGACTGACCAGAACTGGACACAGTGCTCAAGGTGGGTCTGACCAGAACTGGACACAGTGCTCAAGGTGGGGCTAACCAGAACTGGACACAGTGCTCAAGGTGGGACTGACCAGAACTGGACACAGTGCTCAAGGTGGGACTGACCAGAACTGGACACAGTGATCAAGGTGGATCTGACCAGAACTGGACACAGTGCTCAAGGTGGGTCTGACCAGAACTGGACACAGTGCTCAAGGTGGGACTGACCAGAACTGGACACAGTGCTCACGGTGGGTCTGACCAGAACTGGACACAGTGCTCAAGGTGGGTCTGACCAGAACTGGACACAGTGCTCAAGGTGGGTCTGACCAGAACTGGACACAGTGCTCAAGGTGGGTCTGACCAGAACTGGACACAGTGCTCAAGGTGGGTCTGACCAGACCTGGACACAGTGCTCAAGGTGGGTCTGACCAGAACTGGACACAGTGCTCACGGTGGGACTGACCTGAACTGGGCAAAGTGCTCAAGGTGGGTCTGACCAGAACTGGACACAGTGCCCAAGGTGGGACTGACCAGAACTGGACACAATGCTCAAGGTGGGACTGACCAGAACTGGACACAGTGCTCAAGGTGGGTCTAACCAGAACTGGACACAGTGATCAAGGTGGGTCTAACAAGAACTGGACACAGTGATCAAGGTGGGACTGACCAGAACTGGACACAGTGATCGAGGTGGGTCTAACCAGAACTGGACACAGTGATCAAGGAGGGTCTAACCAGAACTGGACACAGTGATCAAGGTGGGACTGACCAGAACTGGACACAGTGCTCACGGTGGGACTGACCAGAACTGGACACAGTGCTCAAGGTGGGACTGACCAGAACTGGACACAGTGCTCAAGGTGGGTCTAACCAGAACTGGACACAGTGATCAAGGTGGGTCTAACCAGAACTGGACACAGTGCTCAAGGTGGGACTGACCAGAACTGGACACAGTGATCAAGGTGGGTCTGACCAGAACTGGACACAGTGCTCAAGGTGGGTCTGACCAGAACTGGACACAGTGATCAAAGTGGGACTGACCGGAACTGGACACAGTGATCAAGGTGGGTCTAACCAGAACTGGACACAGTGATCAAGGTGGGACTGACCAGAACTGGACACAGTGCTCAAGGTGGGACTGACCAGAACTGGACACAGTGCTCACGGTGGGTCTGACCAGAACTGGACACAGTGATCAAGGTGGGTCTGACCAGAACTGGACACAGTGCTCAAGGTGGGACTGACCAGAAATGGACACAGTGCTCAAGGTGGGACTGACCAGAACTGGACACAGTGATCAAGGTGGGTCTGACCAGAACTGGACACAGTGCTCAAGGTGGGTCTGACCTGAACTGGACACAATGATCAAGGTGGGACTGACCGGAACTGGACACAGTGCTCAATGTGGGACTGACCAGAACTGGACACAGTGCTCAAGGTGGGTCTGAACAGAACTGGACACAGTCCTCAAGGTGGGTCTGACCAGAACTGGACACAGTGCTCAAGGTGGGTCTGACCAGAACTGGACACCGTGCTCAAGGTGGGACTGACCAGAACTGGACACAGTGCTCATGGTGGGTCTGACCAGAACTGGACACAGTGCTCAAGGTGGGTCTGACCAGAACTGGACACAGTGCTCATGGTGGGTCTGACCAGAACTGGACACAGTGCTCAAGGTGGGTCTGACCAGAACTGGACACAGTGCTCAAGGTGGGACTGACCAGAACTGGACACAGTGCTCAAGGTGGGTCTGACCAGAACTGGACACAGTGATCAAGGTGGGACTGACCGGAACTGGACACAGTGCTCAAGGTGGATCTGACGAGAACTGGACACAGTGATCAAGGTGGGACTGACCAGAACTGGACACAGTGCTCAAGGTGGGACTGACCAGAACTGGACACAGTGATCAAGGTGGGACTGACCGGAACTGGACACAGTGCTCAAGGTGGGTCTGACCAGAACTGGACATAGTGCTCAAGGTGGGACTGACCAGAACTGGACACAGTGATCAAGGTGGGACTGACCGGAACTGGACACAGTGATCAAGGTGGGACTGACCAGAACTGGACACAGTGCTCAAGGTGGGTCTGACCAGAACTGGACACAGTGCTCAAGGTGGGTCTGACCAGAACTGGACACAGTGCTCAAGGTGGGACTGACCAGAACTGGACACAGTGCTCAAGGTGGGACTGACCAGAACTGGACACAGTGCTCACGGTGGGTCTGACCAGAACTGGACACAGTGATCAAGGTGGGTCTGACCAGAACTGGAGACAGTGTTCAAGGTGGGACTGACCAGAACTGGACACAGTGCTCAAGGTGGGACTGACCAGAACTGGACACAGTGCTCAAGGTGGGTCTGACCAGAACTGGACACAGTGCTCAAGGTGGGTCTAAACAGAACTGGACACAGTGCTCAAGGTGGGACTGACCAGAACTGGACACAGTGCTCAAGGTGGGACTGACCAGAACTGGACACAGTGATAAAGGTGGATCTGACCAGAACTGGACACAGTGCTCAAGGTGGGTCTGACCAGAACTGGACACAGTGCTCAAGGTGGGACTGACCAGAACTGGACACAGTGCTCACGGTGGGTCTGACCAGAACTGGACACAGTGCTCAAGGTGGGTCTGACCAGAACTGGACACAGTGCTCAAGGTGGGTCTGACCAGAACTGGACACAGTGCTCAAGGTGGGTCTGACCAGAACTGGACACAGTGCTCAAGGTGGGTCTGACCAGAACTGGACACAGTGCTCAAGGTGGGTCTGACCAGAACTGGACACAGTGCTCACGGTGGGACTGACCTGAACTGGGCAAAGTGCTCAAGGTGGGTCTGAACAGAACTGGACACAGTGCCCAAGGTGGGACTGACCAGAACTGGACACAGTGCTCAAGGTGGGACTGACCAGAACTGGACACAGTGCTCAAGGTGGGTCTAACCAGAACTGGACACAGTGATCAAGGTGGGTCTAACCAGAACTGGACACAGTGATCATGGTGGGACTGACCAGAACTGGACACAGTGATCGAGGTGGGTCTAACCAGAACTGGACACAGTGATCAAGGAGGGTCTAACCAGAACTGGACACAGTGATCAAGGTGGGACTGACCAGAACTGGACACAGTGCTCACGGTGGGACTGACCAGAACTGGACACAGTGCTCAAGGTGGGACTGACCAGAACTGGACACAGTGCTCAAGGTGGGTCTAACCAGAACTGGACACAGTGATCAAGGTGGGTCTAACCAGAACTGGACACAGTGCTCAAGGTGGGTCTAACCAGAACTGGACACAGTGATCAAGGTGGGTCTGACCAGAACTGGACACAGTGATCAAGGTGGGTCTAACCCGAACTGGACACAGTGATCAAGGTGGGTCTAACCAGAACTGGACACAGTGATCAATGTGGGACTGACCAGAACTGGACACAGTGCTCACGGTGGGACTGACCAGAACTGGACACAGTGCTCAACGTGGGACTGACCAGAACTGGACACAGTGATCAAGGTGGGTCTGACCAGAACTGGACACAGTGCTCAAGGTGGGTCTGACCAGAACTGGACACAGTGATCAAAGTGGGACTGACCGGAACTGGACACAGTGATCAAGGTGGGTCTAACCAGAACTGGACACAGTGATCAAGGTGGGACTGACCAGAACTGGACACAGTGCTCAAGGTGGGACTGACCAGAACTGGACACAGTGCTCACGGTGGGACTGACCAGAACTGGACACAGTGCTCAAGGTGGGTCTGACCAGAACTGGACACAGTGCTCAAGGTGGGTCTAACCAGAACTGGACACAGTGCTCAAGGTGGGACTGACCAGAACTGGACACAGTGCTCAAGGTGGGACTGACCAGAACTGGACACAGTGTTCAAGGTGGATCTGATCAGAACTGGACACAGTGCTCAAGGTGGGTCTGACCAGAACTGGACACAGTGCTCAAGGTGGGACTGACCAGAACTGGACACAGTGCTCACAGTGGGTCTGACCAGAACTGGACACAGTGCTCAAGGTGGGTCTGACCAGAACTGGACACAGTGCTCAAGGTGGGTCTGACCAGAACTGGACACAGTGCTCAAGGTGGGTCTGACCAGAACTGGACACAGTGCTCAAGGTGGGTCTGACCAGAACTGGACACAGTGCTCAAGGTGGGTCTAACCAGAACTGGACACAGTGATCAAGGTGGGTCTAACCAGAACTCGACACAGTGATCAAGGTGGGACTGACCAGAACTGGACACAGTGATCAAGGTGGGTCTAACCAGAACTGGACACAGTGATCAAGGTGGGTGTAACCAGAACTGGACACAGTGATCAAGGTGGGTCTAACCAGAACTGGACACAGTGATCAAGGTGGGACTGACCAGAACTGGACACAGTGATCAAGGTGGGTCTAACCAGAACTGGACACAGTGATCAAGGTGGGTCTAACCAGAACTGGACACAGTGATCACGGTGGGACTGACCAGAACTGGACACAGTGCTCACGGTGGGACTGACCAGAACTGGACACAGTGCTCAAGGTGGGACTGACCAGAACTGGACACAGTGATCAAGGTGGGTCTGACCTGAACTGGACACAGTGCTCAAGGTGGGTCTGACCAGAACTGGACACAGTGATCAAGGTGGGACTGACCGGAACTGGACACAGTGATCAAGGTGGGTCTAACCAGAACTGGACACAGTGATCAAGGTGGGACTGACCAGAACTGGACACATTGCTCAAGGTGGGACTGACCAGAACTGGACACAGTGCTCACGGTGGGTCTGACCAGAACTGGACACAGTGATCAAGGTGGGTCTGACCAGAACTGGACACAGTGCTCAAGGTGGGACTGACCAGAACTGGACACAGTGCTCAAGGTGGGACTGACCAGAACTGGACACAGTGATCAAGGTGGGTCTGACCAGAACTGGGCACAGTGCTCAAGGTGGGTCTGACCAGAACTGGACACAGTGATCAAGGTGGGACTGACCGGAACTGGACACAGTGCTCAATGTGGGACTGACCAGAACTGGACACAGTGCTCAAGGTGGGTCTGACCAGAACTGGACACAGTGCTCAAGGTGGGTCTGACCAGAACTGGACACAGTGCTCAAGGTGGGTCTGACCAGAACTGGACACCGTGCTCAAGGTGGGACTGACCAGAACTGGACACAGTGCTCATGGTGGGTCTGACCAGAACTGGACACAGTGCTCAAGGTGGGTCTGACCAGAACTGGACACAGTGCTCATGGTGGGTCTGACCAGAACTGGACACAGTGCTCAAGGTGGGTCTGACCAGAACTGGACACAGTGCTCAAGGTGGGTCTGACCAGAACTGGACACAGTGCTGAATGTGGGTCTGACCAGAACTAGACACAGTGCTCAAGGTGGAACTGACCAGAACTGGACACAGTGCTCCAGGTGGGTCTGACCAGAACTGGACACAGTGCTCAAGGTGGGACTGACCAGAACTGGACACAGTGCTCAAGGTGGGTCTGACCAGAACTGGACACAGTGCTCAAGGTGGGTCTGACCAGAACTGGACACAGTGCTCAAGGTGGGTCTGACCAGAACTGGACGCAGTGCTCAAGGTGGGTCTGACCAGAACTGGACACAGTGCTCAAGGTGGGTCTGACCAGAACTGGACACAGTGCTCAAGGTGGGACTGAACAGAACTGGACCCAGTGCTCAAGGTGGGTCTGACCAGAACTGGACACAGTGCTCAAGGTGGGTCTGACCAGAACTGGACACAGTGCTCAAGGTGGGACTGACCAGAACTGGACACAGTGCTCAAGGTGGGACTGACTAGAACTGGACACATTGCTCAAGGTGGGTCTTACCAGAACAGGACACAGTGCTCAAGGTGGGACTGGCCAGAACTGGACACAGTGCTCAAGGTGGGTCTGACCAGAACTGGACACAGTGCTCAAGGTGGGTCTGACCAGAACTGGACACAGTGCTCAAGGTGGGTCTGACCAGAACTGGACACAGTGCTCAAGGTGGGTCTGACCAGAACTGGACACAGTGATCAAGGTGGGACTGACCAGAACTGGACACAGTGCTCAAGGTGGGACTGACCAGAACTGGACACAGAGCTCAAGGTGGGACTGACCAGAACTGGACACAGTGATCAAGGTGGGACTGACCAGAACTGGACACAGTGCTCAAGGTGGGACTGACCGGAACTGGACACAGTGCTCAAGGTGGATCTGACGAGAACTGGACACAGTGATCAAGGTGGGACTGACCAGAACTGGATACAGTGCTCAAGGTGGGACTGACCGGAACTGGACACAGTGATCACGGTGGGACTGACCGGAACTGGACACAGTGCTCAAGGTGGGACTGACCGGAACTGGACACAGTGCTCAAGGTGGGTCTGACCAGAACTGGACACAGTGCTCAAGGTGGGACTGGCCAGAACTGGACACAGTGATCAAGGTGGGACTGATCGGAACTGGACACAGTGATCAAGGTGGGACTGACCGGAACTGGACACAGTGATCAAGGTGGGATTGACCAGAACTGGACACAGTGCTCAAGGTGGGACTGACCAGAACTGGAGACAGTGCTCAAGGTGGGACTGACCAGAACTGGACACAGTGCTCAAGGTGGGTCTGACCAGAACTGGACACCGTGCTCAAGGTGGGACTGACCAGAACTGGACACAGTGCTCAAGGTGGGTCTGACCAGAACGGGACACAGTGCTCAAGGTGGGTCTAACCAGAACTGGACACAGTGCTCAAGGTGGGACTGACCAGAACTGGACACAGTGCTCAAGGTGGGTCTGACCAGAACTGGACACAGTGCTCAAGGTGGGTCTGACCAGAACTGGACACAGTGCTCTAGGTGGGTCTGACCAGAACTGGACACAGTGCTCATGGTGGGACTGACCAGAACTGGACACAGTGCTCACGGTGGGTCTGACCAGAACTGGACACAGTGCTCAAGGTCGGTCTGACCAGAACTGGACACAGTGCTCAAGGTGGGTCTGACCAGAACTGGACACAGTGCTCAAGGTGGGTCTGACCAGAACTGGACACAGTGCTCAAGGTGGGTCTGACCAGAACTGGACACAGTGCTCAAGGTGTGTCTGACCAGAACTGGACACCGTGCTCAAGGTGGGACTGACCAGAACTGGACACAGTGCTCATGGTGGGTCTGACCAGAACTGGACACAGTGCTCAAGGTGGGTCTGACCAGAACTGGACACAGTGCTCATGGTGGGTCTGACCAGAACTGGACACATTGCTCAAGGTGGGTCTGACCAGAACTGGACACAGTGCTCAAGGTGGGTCTGACCAGAACTGGACACAGTGCTCAAGGTGGGTCTGACCAGAACTGGACACAGTGCTCAAGGTGGGACTGACCAGAACTGGACACAGTGCTCAAGGTGGGTCTGATCAGAACTGGACACAGTGCTCAAGGTGGGACTGACCAGAACTGGACACAGTGCTCAAGGTGGGTCTGACCAGAACTGGACACAGTTCTCAAGGTGGGTCTGACCAGAACTGGACACAGTGCTCAAGGTGGGTCTGACCAGAACTGGACACAGTGCTCAAGGTGGGTCTGACCAGAACTGGACACAGTGCTCAAGGTGGGTCTGACCAGAACTGGACACAGTGCTCAAGGTGGGACTGACCAGAACTGGACCCAGTGCTCAAGGTGGGTCTGACCAGAACTGGACACAGTGCTCACGGTGGGTCTGACCAGAACTGGACACAGTGCTCAAGGTGGGACTGACCAGAACTGGACACAGTGCTCAAGGTGGGACTGACCAGAACTGGACACAGTGCTCAAGGTGGGTCTGACCAGAACAGGACACAGTGCTCAAGGTGGGACTGGCCAGAACTGGACACAGTGCTCAAGGTGGGACTGACCAGAACTGGAGACAGTGCTCAAGGTGGGTCTGACCAGAACTGGACACATTGCTCAAGGTGGGACTGACCAGAACTGGACACAGTGCTCAAGGTGGGACTGACCAGAACTGGACACAGTGCTCAAGGTGGGTCTGACCAGAACTGGACACAGTGCTCAAGGTGGGACTGACCAGAACTGGACACAGTGCTCAAGGTGGATCTGACGAGAACTGGACACAGTGCTCAAGGTGGGACTGACCAGAACTGGACACAATGCTCAAGGTGGGAATGACCAGAACTGGACACAGTGCTCAAGTTGGGACTGACCAGAACTGGACACAGTGCTCAAGGTGGATCTGACCAGAACTGGACACAGTGCTCAAGGTGGGACTGACCAGAACTGGACACAGTGCTCAAGGTGGGACTGAACAGAACTTGACACAGTGCTCAAGGTGGGACTGACCAGAACTGGACACAGTGCTCAAGGTGGGTCTGACCCGAACTGGACCCAATGCTCAAGGTGGGTCTGACCAGAACTGGACACAGTGCTCAAGGTTGGACTGACCAGAACTGGACACAGTGCTCAAGGTGGGACTAACCAGAACTGGACACAGTGCTCAAGGAGCTGTCTGACCAGAACTGGACACAGTGCTCAAGGTGGGTCTGACCAGAACTGGACCCAGTGCTCAAGGTGGGTCTGACCAGAACTGGACACAGTGCTCAAGGTGGGTCTGACCAGAACTGGACCCAGTGCTCAAGGTGGGTCTGACCAGAACTGGACACAGTGCTCGAGGTGGGTCTGACCAGAACTGGACACAGTGCTCAAGGTGGGTCTGACCAGAACTGGACACAGTGCTCAAGGTGGGTCTGACCTGAACTGGACACAGTGCTCAAGGTGGGTCTGACTGGAACTGGACACAGTGCTCAAGGAGCTGTCTGACCAGAACTGGACACAGTGCTCAAAGTGCGGTCTGACCAGAACTGGACACAGTGGCCAAGGTGGGTCTGTCCAGAACTGGACACAGTGCTCAAGGTTGGACTGACCAGAACTGGACACAGTGCTCAAGGTGGGACTAACCAGAACTGGACACAGTGCTCAAGGAGCTGTCTGACCAGAACTGGACACAGTGCTCAAGGTGGGTCTGACCAGAACTGGACCCAGTGCTCAAGGTGGGTCTGACCAGAACTGGACACAGTGCTCAAGGTGGGTCTGACCAGAACTGGACCCAGTGCTCAAGGTGGGTCTGACCAGAACTGGACACAGTGCTCGAGGTGGGTCTGACCAGAACTGGACACAGTGCTCAAGGTGGGTCTGACCAGAACTGGACACAGTGCTCAAGGTGGGTCTGACCTGAACTGGACACAGTGCTCAAGGTGGGTCTGACTGGAACTGGACACAGTGCTCAAGGAGCTGTCTGACCAGAACTGGACACAGTGCTCAAAGTGCGGTCTGACCAGAACTGGACACAGTGGCCAAGGTGGGTCTGTCCAGAACTGGACACAGTGCTCAAGGAGCTGTCTGACCAGAGACCCTGTACAGTGTGACCGTTATCCCCTCTGACTTTTATTCTACTGTTCTAACGATGCTGTTTAACATATTACGGGCTTTGTTCACTGTTCCTCTGCATTGGTTGGACATGTTGGCTGTCCATTCGACGGAGACTCCTAGGGCTCGTTCAGCATCATCCTTATCTGTTTTAATACCATTCATGAAGTATGTGTTTTATCTACTTTTCCTTCCTGTTTACTGTAACTTACGCTGTAAATTCCACCTTCCGTTGTTCTGCACACTTGCAAATTATGTCCACCTCATTCTATCATTTCAGAGCTGCCCCCTCCAACTCCCGAGCTCCTCCTAGTTTGATATCATCATCAAATTCGACCAGTTTCACAGAATCACAGAAACCCCACAGTGCAGATAGAGGCCATTTCGGCCCATCGAGCCTGCACCGACACATATCCCACCCTATCCCCGTAACCCCACGTATTTAATCCCCCTAACACTAAGGGTCAATTTATCATAGCCAATCAACCTAACCCGCACATCTTTGGACTGTGGGAGGAAACCGGAGCACCCGGAGGAAACCCACGCAAACACGGGGAGAATGTGCAAACTCCACACAGACAGTCGCCCGAGGCCGGATTTGAACCCGGGTCCCTGGTGCTGTGAGGCAACAGTGCTAACCACTATGCCACCGTGCACCGAGTTTACATTGAGTTTCTGCATCCAAGCCATTGACGCAAGTTAGAGACAGTAATAATCCCAGCACTGAGCCCTAGGGCACCCCACTCAGTACTTCCGTCCACCTCTAAGAAGTACCACCTGACAGCCAAGGGAAACCTCACAGATCTGTAAAATGGCAGGCTGTCTCGAGTTATGTTGGTCTCCTACCCTAGAACAGGTGCCCAGCTCTTTGCTGTAAAGTGCTGATAAAGGGCCTGTGAAGGAAGTAAGTATTCAGAGGGGAATCATGGAACCTCATGTAATGGGAGTGGTCTGTATTAAGCCAAGTGCATTGTAACACAGCGCTGATACCTCCCACGTGTTATACTCCAGCTAGTAATAGTGCTAAGGGCCGCTCCACAGCCCAAAGTTCCTGGGTTGGGTCTTTCCTCTTCCACCCCTCTGCCCCAATCAAAAGTTACATGTCCTGGCCTGCTCGAATGGACAGGCCATGTTTGAATGTGACCTGATTGGACCAAACCAGATCTGATCAATTAGGACAAAATGTTCCTCGTGAATCAGTGCTTATGGTGCCTGTACCCAACGCGAGGCACAGCCTGTACCCAGTGCGGGGCGGTGCCTGTACCCAGCGTGAGATGGTGCCTGTACCCAGCACTGGGCGGTGCCTGTACCCAATGTGGACCAATGCCTGTACCCAGCGTGGGGCGGTGCCTGTACCCAGCGTGGGGCGGTGCCTGTACCCAGCGCGGGGCGGTGCCTGTACCCATCGCGAGGCGGTGCCTGTACCCAGCACGGGGCGGTGCCTGTACCCAGCGCGAGGCAGTGCCTGTACCCAGTGTGGGGCGGTGCCTGTACCCAGCACTAGGCGGTGCCTGTACCCAGCACGAGGCAATGCCTGTACCCAGCGCGAGGCGGTGCCTGTACCCAGCGCGAGGTGGTGCCTGTACCCAGTGCAGGGTGGTGCATGTACCCAGCACGGGGCGGTGCCTGTACCCAGCGCAGGGTGGTGCCTGCACCCAGAGTGAGGCGGTGCCTGTACCCAGCGCAAGGTGGTGCCTGTACCCAGCATGGGGCGGTGCCTGTACCCAGCGCAGGGCGGTGCCTGTACCCAGCGCAGGGTGGTGCCTGTACCCAGCGCGGAGCGGTGCCTGTACCCAGCATGAGGCGGTGCCTGTACACACCGCAGTGCGGTGCCTGTACCCAACACAGGGCGGTGCCTGTACCCAGCATGGGGCAGTGCCTGTACCCAGTGTGATGCGGTGCCTGTACCCAATGCGAGGCACAGCCAGTACCCAGCGCAAGGTGGTGCCTGTACCCAGCATGGGGCGGTGCCTGTACCCAGTGCAAGGCGGTGCCTGTACCCAGCGCAGGGCGGTGCCTGTACCCAGCGTTGGGCAGTGCCTGTACCCAATGCGAGGCACAGCCTGTACCCAGCGCAAGGCGGTGCCTGTACCCAGCATGGGGCGGTGCCTGTACCCAGCGCGAGGCGGTGCCTGTACCCAGCGCAGGGCGGTGCCTGTACCCAATGTGGGCCAATGCCTGTACCTAGCATGGGGCGGTGCCTGTACCCAGTGCGGGGCGGTGCCTGTACCCAGCGCTAGGCGGTGCCTGTACCCAGCGTGGGACGGTGCCTGTACCCAGCGTGGGGCGGTGCCTGTACCCCGCGCAGTGCGGTGCCTGTAACCAACGCGAGGCGGTTCCTGTACCCAGAGCGAGGCGGAGCCTGTACCCAGCGCGGGGCGGTGCCTGTACCCAGTGTGAGGCGGAGCCTGTACCCAGTGAGAGACGGAGACTGTACCCAGCGCGGGGCGGTGCCTGTACCCAGCGCGAGGTGGAGCCTGTAACCAGTGAGAGACAGAGCCTCTACCCAGCGCAAGGCGGTGCCTGTACTCAGCGCGGGGCAGTGCCTGTACCCAGTGCAGGGCGGTGCCTGTATCCAGCGCGGGGCGGTGCCTGTACCCAGCGCAGTGCAGTGCCTGTATGCAGTGCGGGGCAGTGCCTGTACCCAGCGCGAGGCGGTGCCTGTACCCAGCACAGGGCGGTGCGTGTACCCAGAGCGAGGCGGTGCCTGTACCCAGCGCGAGGCGGTGCCTGTACCCAGCGCAGGGCGGTGCCTGTACCCAGCATGGGGCGGTGTCTGTACCCAGCACGGGGCGGTGCCTGTACCCAGTGCGAGGCGGTGCCTATACCCAGCGCGAGACGGTGCCTGTACCCAGCGTGGGGCGGTGCCTGTACCCAGCACAGGGCGGTGTGTGTACCCAGAGCGAGGCGGTGCCTGTACCCAGCGTGAGCCGGTGCCTGTACCCAGCGCAGGGCGGTGCCTGTACCCAGCATGGGGCGGTGTCTGTACCCAGCGCGGGGTGGTGCCTGTACCCAGTGCGAGGCGGTGCCTATACCCAGCGCGAGACGGTGCCTGTACCCAGCGTGGGGTGGTGCCTGTACCCAGCACGAGGCGGTGCCTATACCCAGCACGAGGCGGTGCCTGTACCCAGCGTGAGGCGGTGCCTGTACCCAGCGTGAGGCGGTGCCTGTAGCCTTCACTTCCCCTCTCCTGAATGTGCTGGCTCTGGCGGGGGGTCGGTATTGTTCCACGATGACTGGGCCCTCTCCGATCCTTCACTCATGCGGCCATTCTTAATGCGAGAGTCTAAACAGTGAAGATCACAGGTTATTGAACCATTGGAATTTTTACAGCGAAGCCCAAGCCCATGCTATCACACATGCACCTTTCCGATGGGGGCACTGGATAGTAATCAGAGCAGCGACCCTGGCTGAGCTATCCTCTCCCTAACCCGGGGGTTTGGACAGTGATGCAAGAGCAGGATCACGGTGTGCACGAAGCTCTGCCAGTTGCTCGAGCTCACGCTGTGAGATTCGGAGCTTGAGGAGCGGCTGGAGTCACTGCAGTGCATCAGGGAGTTCGAGAGTTTCCTGGAAGTGGGTCACCCTACTGCCACAGAAGGTGCAGGAGGTGAGGGAGTGGGTGATCACCAGACAGGGTAGGAGGAAGACTCAGGTAGCGCAGGAATCCCCCAAGCCAGTGGCACTCGCTAACCGGTTTTCAGTTTTGAATACCAGGGAGGGTGACGACTCCTTGGAAGAATGCAGTAGGAATTAAACCCCTGGCACCACGAGAGATTTGACTGCACACAGGGGAAAAAGAAAGAGCAGAAATGCAGTAGTCATAGGGGATTCCATAGTTAGCAGCATAGACAGGCATTTCTGCAACCACAAACATGATTCCCGAATGGTATAAGAACATAAGAATTAGGAGCAGGAGTCGGCCATACGGCCCCTCGAGCCTGCTCCGCCATTCAATAAGATCATGGCTGATCTTCGAGCTCAACTCCGCCTGATCTCCATATCCCTTGATTCCCCATGAGTCCAAAAATCTATCGATCTCAGCCTTGAATATACTCAAAGACTCAGCATCCACAGCCCCCTGGGGCAGAGAATTCCAAAGATTCACCACCCTCTGAGTGAAGAAATTCCTCCTCATCTCGCTCTTAAATGGCCGACCCTGTATCCTGAGACTATGTCCCCTAGTTCTAGACACTCCAGCCAGGGGGAAACAACCTCTCAGCATCTACCCTGTCAATCCCCCTCAGAATCTTGTATGTTTTAATGAGATCACCTCTCATTTTTCTAAACTCCAGAGAGTATCGGCCCATTCTACACAATCTCTCCCATTGTACTTTCCTCAAGGTCTCATGCAGGTCTTTTACGAACCTGTCCCGGTTGACCTCCCTCATTTGGGCTTCGGTCAGGACCGGTACCAACACGTGAGTCGGGGTCCTCACCGCCCTACCGGTCATCAGCTCATACGGAGAGTGCCCTGCGCTTTTGGAGAGGCTGGCCCGGATATTCATGAGAACTAGAGGCAGGACCTCGTCCCATTTCTTTGGGTACCCCCCTATCTCCTTCCTAAGCCTTTCCTTTAAGGTCCGGTTCATCCTTTCCACTATTCCCGATGATTGGGGGTTGTGGGCCACATGCCATTTTCCCTGTATCCCTAAAAGTTTCAGGGTGGTCTGCAAGACTTGTCCTGTGAAATGGCTCCCCTGATCTGATTCCACCACCTGGGGCAATCCCCATCGGGAGAATACATCCCTTACTAGGATCTTAGCCGTGTTTAACGCTGTGGCTGTTCGACAAGGGAAGGCCTCAACCCAATTAGAGAAAACATCCACCAACACCAGACAATACTTGTTGTCTGCTTTTGTGGTGGGCAGGGGCCCAATGAAGTCTATTTGTATAGAATAGAGGATCTAAGGATCCTTATCTGAGGAAGGATGTTCTTGCCATGGAAGGAGTGCAGCGAAGATTCACCAGGCTGATACCTGGGACGGCAGGAATGACGTATGAGGAGAGATTGGGTCGATTGAGCTTGTACTCGCTGGAGTTTAGAAGAATGAGAGGGGATCTCATTGAAACTTATAAAATTCTAACAGGATTAGACAGACTAGATGCAGGAAGGATGTTCCCGATGGTCGGGGAGTTCAGAACCAGGGGTCACAGTCTAAAGATAAGGGGTAAGCCATTTAGGACAGAGATGAGGTGGAATTTCTTCACCCAGAGAGTGGTGAACCTGTGGAATTCTCTGCCACACAAGGCAGTTGAGGCCAATTCATTAAATATATTCAAGAAGGAGTTAAATATATTTCTTAAGGCTAAAGGGATCAAGTGATATGGGGAGAAGGCAGGGACAGGGTACTGAATTTGAATGATCAGCCATGATCTCATTGAATGGTGGAGTAGGCTCGAGGGGCCGAATGGCCTACTCCTGCTCCTATCTTCAATGTTTCTATGTTTCTATGAATGCCATGGTCCCTCTACCCTCCTAATCTGTCCCAACGGTGCCTTTCTACGGTGGGGTTCTAGATTATTCGCAGCGCACACTAGGCACTCACTGCAATATTCCTTCACCTCTTCCCTGAGATGAGGCCACCAACCCACCTCCTCCACTTTCTTCCAGGTATTTTCCGGCCCTGGCTGTCCAGCTCCCGGACCCCCGTGAGCTAGCTGTATAAATTCCTCCTGGTACTGTTTGGGCACGATCCACCTTTCCCCTTTAAACAACATCCCCTCTTTGACCACTATATCTGCTGCTCCAAAAGGACCATCAATTGGTTCCACTTCTACCCTTTTCTTAATCACGGTTTTTAAAACCGCATCTTGTGCTTGAACCTGGGTCAGGCCTGGGGGCAACTTCACCTCCTGTGGGCCCTCCATATCCCTTATGGCCGCGATCTGTCCAGATCGGTACGGGTCCCAAAGTACTCCCTCCCTGGCCCCTTTTTTGCCAACTCGTCGGCCTTCTGGTTACCTTTCCATTTAGACTCGGTTTTTGAGTGCGCCTTTACTTTTTCAATGTAATGCTCCCCTTTATTGCCCGTAACGCCCAGGATTGTGTTCAGCAGTGGGGCGATTACTGACGGTTTCCCGTCGGCGGACTTGAATTCTCGTCTAGCCCATATTGCCAGATACTCAGTGCAAGAATTGCACGTGAACAGGTCTGAGCATATTGTGTAGGGGGTTGGGAATTCCTCGGGATGCCTGACCACATAAGCTACAGCCGCCAGCTCAGCCTGCTCTGCGCTCAGTGTGCTGGGGAGTTTGATGGCTTTCTCTATTCCCAGCCCCTGGGTCATAAATCCCACACCCTGTCCTACACTCTCCATTTGTCACCGAGCTGGACCCACCCGCATATATATCTCTCCCTGTCGGATGTTGCCCGGCCCGGAATCCCACGTTTACATCCCATACCCCTTCTATAGTGCACACATGATTCGTCCCTGGATAAATCATGTTCAAGGCCAGCTTAGGTTCCGCCAATCTTTCCACCCTCAGGTTCATCTGGGAGAGAAGCAATGTCCAGTGGGCAATACGACTGCTACTCACTGTCCCATCTTTTATCCTCCCGTCCAATAGCATCTGTGTCGGGGTATGACATGTCAGTAAGGTTATTAAAGATGACCCCGTAAATAATTGGAAACGTTTGACAGACCAATAGCTCGCCAAAAGGTGTCTTTCACAGTTGGAGTAACCCCTCTCCACATCTGTCAGGACTCGGGAGGCATAAGCCACTGGCCTCAACTTGTCATGTCGTTCTTGGAGCAACACTGCACTCAAACTATCCCCAGTAGCTGCTACCTCCAGATCAAAATCTTTGTTCCTGTTTATTGCTCCTGGTGCGGGTGCAGTTTGTAAATTTTCCTTTAGGTGAGTAAATGCCTCCTTACAACTCTCATCCCAATACCATCCTACTCCTTTCCTAAGGAGTCTAAGCGAAGGGGCTGCCGTGGCTGCATAGTCTTCAATAAAATCCCTGCAGTACCCTGTCATTTTTAATGTGGAAGCAAATCATCCTCGGTTCCGAGGGACTGCCTAAGAAGAAGAAGAAGTTTCTCTCTTAACTCGTTGTGTTTTTTCTGATTCACACATTCCTGAATCAAGTTTATCACTTCTTCAACGGGACTCGGTCTCCTTTGGTTAAACGTTCCATCAATAATACCTGGACTTCCTCCGCACAGGCGCCTCTGTCTAATTTACTCTGATATGCATTAATAAAAATTTTACTAGCCATTTGGTGAATTTCCTAACAGACCTCTAACATCAATAACTATCGGCGCGCAATTCTCGGGCACTCCCCACTCCCTGCGGGGTTTATCCCTCCTCAAGGGTAGCAGCTGATCAGGAAGCTACTTTTGAGGTCCGATCTATTACACAATACTAGCCACTTTGTCTTGTCCCATCTGGGGTACCAATTGTAAGATCTTAATGATCTCTCAGAGTTCTTGGACAAGACACCAATAGGCAGCAGTTAGTATGTTTGAGCAATAGATCAAGATTTATTAAGCTTACAGCGTAATATACTTAACATTAGGCGATAGTTTTAATGAGTAGCTCACAGCCCTTGGTCTCATAGAAACATAGAAGATCGGAGCAGGAGTCAGCCATTCGGCCCCTCGAGCCTGCTCCGCCATTCAATGAGATCATGGCTGATCATTTAAATTCAGTACCCTGTCCCTGCTTTCTCCCCATATCCCTTGATTCCTTTAGCCTTAAGAAATATATCTAACTCCTTCTTGAATATATTTATATGATCTCTGGAACCTGTCGGACACAGATGACGTTTTCTTAAGTCTGTTCCTTTGTTCTCGCAGTAAGTCTGTGTAAAGTTGTTATTTGAGTATCGAGGTTTTAACCCTTTTCTCATCAAAGGTTGGGTTGGCCAGTGTCCATATATGGGCCTAGAAATTCATTATAGCCACTTTTGGGGTGGTAAAGTCGGGCGGCCGCTAAAGTTTGCGGCCGGCGCAAATTCGAGGCCACTTCGCCGATATTCATTAGCTTCGCCTTAAGAGTTTGCTCGAGCGCTAAAACTGGCGATGCACGGCTCTCTTTAGGCGCTAAGCCGGAGGTGCTGAGCGATACCGCCGAGGCTGGGCGCAGCGCAGGTGCGGCCATTTCTTGATTGACAGCAGACACCCTGGCGCCGGCCAGCTCTTAAGGGGGAAGGGTCGACTTGGTCTGCTGCCACGCCCTGGACACTGGAGCCCTCCAGCTAGGCCTGAACACTGCTGCTGGACCCAAATAGCGCCTCAAAGTATGGAGAAGGCCCGTGAACGAGCACAGCGCTTCTCAGAGCATGATCTGAGGGTGCTGGTTAGCGCTGTGGAGAAGAGACGCCATATTTTGTTCCCAGACAATGGGAGGAAGCCGCCGGCCCGCGTCTACCAGAAAGCCTGGAAGCATGTCGCCACCAGGGTGACATCCAACAGTGAGGTCCCCAGGAGCGCTGTACAATGCCACAAAAAGCTCAATGACCTCGCCAGGATTGTCAGGGTGAGTACCCTTTCCAGTGTCCTCCTCATCCTTGCATGTGCACCTCACATTATGGGCAAAGGGACCTGAAAGCCCTAATGGCCAGCCCTCATGCAGCAGCTATGGGACAGTCATGAGCATCAATTGCACATTGTGCACTTAACACACTGGCCAGGCTATTCGACCATGGGAAGCAGTGCACACAAGATCAGGGCTACACACTGGCCAGGCTATTCCACCATGGGAGGCAGTGCACACAAGATCAGGGCTACACACTGGCCAGGCTATTCCACCATGGGAGGCAGTGCACACAAGATCAGGGCTACACACTGGCCAGGCTATCCCACCATGGGAGGCAGTGCACACAAGATCAGGGCTACACACTGTACTTAGAGGCCGTCCTTTCTCTTGAAGGCCAAGCTGGCCAATAATAAGAGGAGCCGGACTGTGACCGGGGGAGGCGGACCCCAGATCCAGCCGCTCACCGAGCTGCAACAGCGCGTGGAGCGCATCATGGGTGCCCGGGTGATTGGCCCCGTTGCATCTGGAGATGCCGACCCTGTTCTGGGCACCAATGGTAAGGACATCACCTTTTGGACCTCTCTCGTCCCACTTGCGCATCAGATCTACATCCTTTGCCACTGTCCGACCAATGCGCTGAATGCCACCACTCATGCATCCCTCGCTGACGCCCTCTCCTCACTCTAAAGCTACTCTTGTGCCTTCCTGCTTTCAGATGGTGAGGAGGAGGTCCCTGAAGTTGCCAGTGACAGCCCCTCAGAAGAGGAGGAGGAGGAGGAGCAAGAGGAAGGCGGCCCATCAGGGGACCCCTCAGCCGTGGCAAGCCATGCCACTGTAGGGGAGACGTCTTCCCTGGAGGGGAGCGTGGGGGAAGTGTCAGAGGGGAGTGTAGCTCCTGGGACCAGCGGCCTGCAGAAACGCGGGAGGTGGGTGGAAGCTCAGCGGCCTTCTCCCCAGAGGGGGGAAGGGTCGGAGGGGAGTCCAATTGCTGGGCCCAGCGGCGTCCAGCAATGCAGGAAGGGTCGGCCAGTTCGGCGGCCTTCTCCCCAGAGGGAGAGTCCGGCCTCCAGTCCGGAGACGGTCAACGCCGAGGAGATGCGCCGCCTCGAGGACATGTCCGCGGACTCGGAGCACTGGCACACGGAGCTCATGGGGGTAGTGGGACGGATGCCTGAGGCCATCGAGTCCCTGTCTCGGAGTGTCACCGAATTCGGGGCCTCTCTGGCAGCGACTGGCCAGGTGATCAGTGGTGCCGTGCAGTCACTGGCTGCTCTGATGCGGTCACAGAACAGGGCAACACGGGCACTCACTGCTGCCACACTCGCTGTGTCAGCCCGGCATCGCCAGGGCACCCGGCGCGCTGCAGCAGCACAGCGGTATGTCCCTCGGCAGATTGCTGCGCATGCTGCAGTGCTGGCCTGGGCGAGTGCCAGTGTCTCAGGCAACCAGCGAGCGCCTGCCATCCGCCAGCTTGCCCCCATTCCTCCAGCTGCCACTGCCACTCCCCCAGTGGAGCTGCCACGAGCTGCTGCAGCGACTGATGCTGGCCAGCCACAGCTGCAGCATTCACCAGCCGGCCCCTCGAGGGCCAGACCTCGTCTAGGCCGACCCCCAAGGGCATCTGCCGTCACGACATGTGCCCCTCAGGAGCCTTCCCCCAGCCTTGCAGCAGCCACTGGCCTCACTTTGAGGAGGAGCAGCAGGGCGTCCAGGGGCCGGCAAAGTTTGCAGAAGGCATCGCCCTCGCGGGACACAAAGTAGAGGGTGTGTCCAAATGTTGTGTTTTTTGGAATGGTTGCTTTTTGAAGGCCGAGGATGAGGCCATTTTTGTTTACATCTTTTGTTAATCCTCCCCAGGTTGTGGGAGTGAGTCATGTGTGTGAGTGTTTTTTGGGGGTTTCGTGTGTTCTTGGTTTTCATGTGGGAAGGGCCCTGAGTTTGTACAATAAACCATTTTATTTATTCACATTGTCCATGTTTGATCTTTGAAGTGTTTGTTGCCGTAACCGGCTGAGGGCTTGCGGAGCGGCTGCAATCATGTTCTTTCATTGGCACAAGCCATTCCCTGACAGGGGGCCTAGAAGTGACGTTCAATAAGCCACCGACAGGCGGCCCTTGGACCTTCTGCCTCCCTCCTGGGCTGGTACTCCTCGTCCTCCTCCTCCTCATGCTCCTCCTGCTCCTCCTCCTGAGGTGGTGGTCCAACGTGAGGTGGCAGTGCCTGAGTCCTGCGGATAGCCAGGTTGTGCAGCATGCAGCAAACGACGACGAATTGGGAGACTCGCTCCTGCGAATACTGGAGGGCTCCCCCGGAGCGATCCAGACAGCGGAACCGTTGCTTCAGGACGCCGACTGTTTGTTCGATGAGGTTCCTGGTCGCTTGATGGCTCTCGTTGTATGCCTCTTCAGCAGGGGTCGTGGGCGCGCGGAGCGGGGTCATGAGCCAGGTACACAAAGGATAGCCTTTGTCCCCGATAAGCCATCCTCTTGGGTGAGGCTGTGCCTGGAAGATGTCAGCCACAGTAGTCTGTCGCAGGATAAAGGCATCGTGGCTGCTGCCTGGAAAGCGGGCATTGACAGCTAGGATGCGCTGCCTGTGGTCACACACCAGCTGTACGTTGAGGGAATGGTAGCCCTTCCAGTTGCGGTAATCCTCGGGATGGTCCAGAGGTGCCCGCAAAGCCACATGCGTGCAGTCAATGGCGCCCTGCACCATGGGGAAGTCCGCAATTCTTGCAAATCCCACTGCACGCTGCTGCTGCCTCTCCAGGGTCATGGGGAAGGAGATGAATTGGCGTCTCCTTCTGAAAAGGGCATTGGTGACCTGGTGGATGCAGCAATGCACGGCAAACTGGGATATGTTAGCAATGTCCCCAGCAGCTGATTGGAAGGAGCCGGTGGCATAGAAGTTCAGAGCCACCGTCACCTTCACTTCCACCGACAGAGACGTCCTGCACCTCAGCTGTGGACGCAGATCTCTGTGAAGCAGCTGGCAGATCTCTGCAACCACCTCCCTTCTGAATCGCAGCCTCCTAACACATTGCGCGCCAGTCATGTTGAGATACGAGACCTGCTGGCGGTATTGCCTGAGTGGGTAAGGCCCATGTTGCCGACGCCTGTTGCCCCCTCTGCGTCTAGCCAGGGCTGCCCCTCTCACACAGCGTCTGCGAGCCCTTCCGACATAATCCTGAAACTCAGCATTGGCACCCCATGCAGCCACCATAATATGCTGGCAAACAATGAGATATCAGTGAAGGCGAATTGCAAAGCTCTGGCCTGAAGCCAAAAATACCTGTCCTGGTGTTGGGCCAAAGCAGTAAGCTCCCTTCCTTGTTTTTTTTCAAAAAATCCGTTGCACAAGAGTGATTGCTGCAAAATGGCTGCACTTTATAGTGCAGGGTAAGTGCCCTTTAATTTGCGCTCCCCGCGGCCCGCTTCGGCTGTGCACCGTTCCACTCCACAGTCGTTAGGGGCGCCCGGCGCTCAATGGGCCGGCGCGACTGAAGTTCCGGTTTGGGGCGCACAAAGGGCGTTGCACGAGGAAATGACGCGCGCAAAGACTTTGCGCCGGCGCTAAATGTCTACTGAAGTTGGGGCGAGGTCGCGCTGCGCCCGGGCGCTAAGCGCCTAGCGCTCGAGATCTACTCCTCCTAAGGCGCTAACGGCTGGTGCAGCCAACTGAATTTCTAGGCCAGAGTGTCTGGGACACATTAATGATTAACCCGCATGGGGACTTTGCTGTCAGAGAAGGAAAACGACAAAGTCCAAAGTGCCGTTTGCCCCACTCAGTGTGACCTTGAAATATTGTGTCCAGGCTGATGATCTGTTCTCACCATATGATCCTTCCCCCCACATTGACCTTTCTGAGCTCCAGCCAGGTGGTTCTAAATACCCAGGTGGCAAAGACAAAAATCTACATTTTCCCAGCCCTGAGGAGACGGGTCTGGAGGCGGGACAGTTGACAAAATGTTAAAAACTGAGGGCAGTTTCAGAACCCGCATCCGTGCTCAGGAGGCTGGATGAAGAAATTCACCCCTTCCCACAAACAGAGCAGGTGAACGGCCTCTCCCAGTGTGAACCCGCTGGTGTGTCAGCAGGCTGGATGAAGAAATTCACCCCTTCCCACAAACAGAGCAGGTGAACGGCCTCTCCCAGTGTGAACCCGCTGGTGTGTCAGCAGGCTGGATGGCCGAATGAATCCTTTCCCACACACGGAGCAGTGGGAGGCATTCAAGGAGGAGATCCGGACAGTTCAGAACAAATATGTGCATTTAATATGTAGGGTAAAGAAAAAAAGGGAGTCGTTTGACAGAAACCGAGAGCTAAATACTGCAGGATCTTTAGCGGAGTGCAGAAAGTGCAGGGGTGCAATGAAAAAAGATGTTAGGAAAGCAAAGGGAGAGCATGAGAAATTCTTGGCAAGACAAATCAAGGATAACCCAAAGGTGTTTTATAAATATATTAAGAGTAAGAGGATAACTAAAGAAAGTATAGCGCCTATTAGAGATCAACAGGGTACTCATTCTGTGGAGGCGGGAGGTGTCGGTAGGTTTCTTAATGATTAGTTTGCGTCTGTTTTCACAACGGAGAGTGGCGATGCAGACATTGCTATCACGGAGGAGGAGTGTGAAATGTTAGATAAAATAAATATACTGAGAGAGGAGATATTAAGGGGTTTAGCAGCTTTAAAAGTGTATAAATCCTCAGGCCCAGATGAAATGCATTCCAAGCTGTTAAGCGAAACAAAAGAGGAAATTGCAGAGCCCCTGACCATCATTTTCTAATCCACTCTGGCTTCAGTTGTGGTGCCGAAGGACTGGAGGACTGCTAATGTGGTACCCTTGTTTAAAAAGAGAGAAAAGGATAGACCGAGTAATTATAGGTCAGTCACCTAACCTCGGTGGTGGGAAAGTTCTTGGAAAGAATTCTGAAGGACAGGAAACATCTTCATTTAGAATGCCACCGATTAATCAAGAATAGTCTACAGGGAGTTATTAAGGGATGGTCGTATCTGACAAACTTGATTGAATTTTTTGAGGTGGTAACAAGGAGGGTAGATGAGGGTGGTGCGTTTGATATAGTTCATATGGCTTTTGATAAGCTTCCACATGGCTGACTGGTCACAAAGTTAAAAGGCCATAGGATCCAGTGCAAAATGTCAATTTGAATTCGAAGCTGAGTCGGAGGCACGAGGTAGGTTGTAATGGTTGATCGGTGTTGTTGTGACTGGAAGGCTGTTTCCAGTGGGGTTCTGCAGGGCTCAGTACTAGGTCCCTTGCTTTTTGTGGTATACATCAATGGTCTAGACTTGAATATAAGGGTTATGGTTAAGAAGTTTGCTGATGATACTAAAATCAGCTGTACGCTTGAAACTGAAGAAGGAAGCTGTAGACTGCAGGAACATATCAATAAATTGGTCAGACCGGCAAAACATTGGCAATTGGAATTCAATCCGGGGATGTGTGAGGTAATCTAGTTGGGGAGGGCTAACAAGGAAAGGCAATACACTTTAAATGGTAGGACACTGAGTAGTGCAGAGGAACAATGGAACCTTGGAGTGCATGTCCACAGATTCCTGAAGGTAGCAGGCCAGGTAGATAAGGTGCTTGAGAAGGGATACGGAATGCTTGCCTTTATTAGCCGTGGCATAGAATAAAATAGCAGGGGGGGATATCCTTCAACTGTATGAAACACTAGTTAGGCCTCAGCTAGAGTACTGCGTGCAGTTCTGGTCACCACATTACAGGACAGATGTGATTGCACTAGAGAGGGCATGGAAGAGATTTACAAGGATGTTGCCGTGAGTAGAGAATCTTAGCTATGAGGAAAGACTGGATCGGCTGGGTTTGTTTTCTGTTAAACAGAGGAGGTTGAGGCGAGACCTTATTGAGGTGTATAAACTCATAAGGAGCCTAGATAAAGTGGATGGAAGGGACCTATATCCCTCAGCACAGCGGTCAGAACCTGGGGGCACTGATTTAAAGGAATTGGTGGAAGGGTTAGAGGGAATTTGAGAGGTAATGCCTTCACCCAGACGGTTGTAGGGGTCTGGAACTCACTGCCTGATAGGGTGGTAGAGGCAGGAACCATAACCACATTTAAAAAGTACTTGGATGTACACTAGGGATGTTGTAACCTGCACAGCTGCTGATGTTATGCCCAGTGCCAGCATCGGGCGCTCGCAGGGCAGGTACAGGACTAGTTAGATAAGAGGCTCCCAGTAATTTCTGATTTTCCTTATTTTTTAGATTGCGTACTATGGAGCTTCATCCTAAATCCTGGAATTCTTTGCTGCTGTCGGCCTCCATTGTGACCCTCACTACAATCCTGCCGACTTTATCTGTGATTATCTCAAATTTCTGACCAGCCTTGAGATGGTACGATATGCCCCTAGATCGAAATGTATCTTCAACTTCCTCACCTTGACGTCGATCGTGGTCCAATTACCTCAACTAGGCTTGTAGTCTCTGCAATATCGAAGATTAAGAGGTTGATTTGATGAAGATAGGAGCAGGAGGAGGCAGTTCAGACCCATCGAGCCTTTTCCGTCATTCAATGAGGTCATGGCTGATCGGTATCCCAATTGAGGACAATGGGCCTTTGCTCCATATCCCTTAATAACTTTGGTTTGCAAAAATCTACCAATCTCGGACGTAACATTAACAATTGACCTAGCATCAATTGCAGTTTGTGGAAGAGAGCTCCAAACTTCTACCACCCTTTGCGTGTTGAAGTGTTTCCTAACTTCATTACTTGAAGATCTGGATCCAACCTTTAGGCTATGTCCCCTACCTCTAGACTCCCCTCCCGCTGACAACCAGCGTAGATGTACCAGAATGACACTTGGACTCCCAGGGTTAAAATACGAGAAGAGATTACACAAACCAGGATTGTAATCCCTGGAATTTCTCTCCATCTATCCTATCAGATCCCCTTAATATCTTGAAAACATCGAACAAGTCACCCCTTAACCTTGTAAATTCCAGGGTATATAAAACTTGTGTGTGTAATCTCCCCATGTAACTTAACCTTTGGATTCCAGATATCATTCTGGTAAATCTACGCTGCACTACCTCCAGGGTAAATATATCCTTCCTACGATGTGAAACATAGAAATATAGAAGATAGGAGCAGGAGTAGGCCATTCGGCCCCTCGAGCCTGTTCCGCCATTCAACGAGATCATGGCTGAACATTCAAATTCAGTACCCTGTCCCTGATTTCTCCACATACCCCTTCATCCTTTTAGCATTAAGAAATATATCTAACTCCTTCTTGAATATATTTAATGAATTGGCTTCAACTGTCTTGTGTGGAAGGGAATTCCACAGGTTCACCACTCTCTGGGCGAAGAAATTTCTCCTCATCTCTGTCCTAACTGGCTCATCCCTTATCCTTAGACTGTGACCCCTGGTTCTTGAAACCCTGCCATCAGGAACATCCTTCCTGCATCTAGTCTGTCTAGTCCTGTTAGAACTTTATGTTTCAATGAGATCACCTCTCATTCTTCTAAACTCCAGCGAATATAAGTCTAATCGACCCATTCTCTCCTCATAAGTCATTCCTGCCAGCCCAGGTATCAGTCTGGTGAATCTTCGCTGCACTTTCTCCATGGCAAGAACATGCTGCCTCAGATAGGTTGATCAAAACTGCACACAATACTCAAGGTGTGGTCTCACCAAAGCCCTGTACAACTGCAGCAAGACATCCTCGCTCCTGCACTGGAATCACCTCGCTATGAAGGCCAACATTCCATTTGCCTTGTTAACAGCCTGCTGCATCTGCATGCTTACCTTCAGCGACAGGTGCACAAGGACACCCAGGTCTCGTTGCACTTCCCCATTTCCCAATCTATTGCCATTCAGATAGTCATCTGTCTTCCTGTTTTTGCAACCGATGTGGATAACCTCGTATTTATCCACATTATACTGCATTTGCTATGCATCTACCAATCACCTAACCTGCCCAAACCATACTGGAGTTTCTCTACATCCTCCTCACAGCACACACGCCCACTCAGCTTTGTGTCATCTGCAAAATTGGAGATATTACATCTAGTATTCGCTCGCCTAGATCATTTATATATATTGTGATTAGTTGGAGTCCTAGCAGCGATCACTACGATGCCCCACTCGTCACTGCCAGCCACTCGGAAGAAGATCAGTTTCTCCAACACTTTGCTTCCTATCTGCCAAACCGTTCTCGAACCAACACAGTATCTTATCCCCAATCCCGTGTGCATGAACTTTGCATGCTAATCTCTTATGCAGGAGCTTACTGAAAGCCTTCTGAAAGTCCAAATACACCACACCACTGGCTCACCCTTATCTATTCTACCAGTTACATCCTCAAAAACTTGCTGTAGATTATTCAAGCATGCTTTAACTTTTGCAAATCCATGTTGACTTTGTCCGATCCTGTCAGTATTTTCCAAGTGCTCTGCTATTACATCTTTTATAATGGACTCTAGCATTTTCCCCACTACCGATGTCAGGCTTTCCGGTCTAGAATTCCCCATTTTCTCTCTTCCACCGTTTTTAAAGAGTGGGGATAGATTAGCTATCCTCCCGTCCATGGGAACTGTTTCAGAGTCTATATAATTTTGGAAGATGACCAGCAATGCATCTACTATTTCTAGGGCTACTTCCTTAATTACCCTTGGATGCAGATTATCAGTCCTGGGGACTTATTGGCCTTCAATCCCGTCAATTTCCCTAAATCCATTTCCCTACAAATACTTGTTTCATTCAATTCCTCCCTCTCATTAGACCCTATGTTCCCCGACATCTCTGGTAGGTTATTTGTCTCCTCCTTTGTGAAGACAGAACCAAAGTATGTAATTAATTGTTCTGCCATAACTTTGTTCCCCATTATAAATTCCCCTGATTCTGACTGCAAGGGACCTACTCTTGACTTCTCCAATCTTTTTATCTTCACATATCTATAGAAGCTTTTACAGTCAGTTTTTATGTTCGCTGAGAGCTTACTCTGATACTGTATTTTCCCCCTCTTAAGTAATTCCTTTGTCCACCTTTGCTGAATCGTAAACTGCACCCAATCCTCAGGCTGGCTGCTCTTTCTGACCAATTGATTAGTCCTCTCCTTGGATCTTATGCTATCCCTAATTTCCCTTGTTAGCCACGGTTGTGTCACCATTTTAATATTTTTATTTCAAACAGGGATGAGCAAAATCTGTAGTTTATCCATGCGATCATTAAATGTTTGCCATTGCCTATCCACCGTTAACCCTTTAAGTAATGTTCCCCAAACAATCCTAGCCAACTCGCACCTCATACCATCGTAGTTTCCTTTATTTACATGCAGGACCCTAGTCTCTGAGACAAATACTTCACTCTCCACCTTAATGAAGAATTCAATCATATTATGATCGCTCCACACCGAGGGGCCTCGGACAACAATTAATCCTTTCTCGTTACATAATACCCAGTCTAAGATTGCCTGATCTCTAGTTGGTTCCTCGACATATTGGTCCAGGAAACGATCCCGTACACACTCTAGGAATTCCACCTCCACTTTATTGTTACTAAATTGTTTAGCCCCATCTATATTTAGATTAAAGTCACCCATGATAACTGCTGTGCGCTTATTGCATGCATCTCTAATTTCCCATTTAATGCCATCCCCAACCTCAGCATTACTGTTTGGTGGTCTGTATACAGCTCCTACTAACGTTTTCTGCCCCTTGGAATTTCTCTGCTCTACCCATACAGATTCCACATCATCAGAGCTAATATCCCTCCATTCTATTGTGTTGATCTCTTCTTTAACCAGCAATGCTACCCCACCATCTTTTCCTTTTTGCCTGTCCTTCCTGAATATTGCATAACCCTGGATGTTGAATTCCCAGCCTTGGTAACCCTGGAGCCATGTCTCCGTTATCCCAATTATATCATATCCGTTTACATCTACTTGCACAGCTAATTCGTCCGCCATATTACAAATTCTCCTCTCATTAAGACACAAAGCCTTCAGGCTTGATTTTTTTAACACTCTCAGACCTTTTAGAATTATTGATTACTGTGGCCATGTTTGATTTACACCCTTGATTGCTCTGACTTCCACTTTTGCTTTTCTCTTTCCTGTCTTTTGCTTCAATCCTTGCTTCCCTTTCCTCTGTCTCCCTGCACAGTTTCCCAAACCCCTGCCATTTTAGTTTAATCCCTCCCCAAGACCCTCAGCAAGCATTCCCCCTAGGACATCGGTCCCGGTCCTGCCCAGGTGCAAACCATCCAGTATGTACTGGTCCCACCTCCCCCAGAACTGGTACCAATGTCCCAGGAGTTGGAATCCCTCCCCCTTGCTGCATTCCTCTAGCCAAGTATTCATCTGAAATATCCTTCTCTTTCTACTCTGACTAGCACTTGGCACTGGTAGCAATTCTGATATTACTATCTTTGAGGCCCTATTTTTTAATTTACCTCCTAACTCCCTATATTCAGCTTTTAGGACCTCATCCCGTTTTTACCTATACCGTTGGTACCTATATGCACAACAACAACTGGCTGTTCACCCTTCTCCTCCAGAATGCCCTGGAGCTGCTCCAAGATATCATTGACCCTTGCACCAGGGAGGCAACATACCATCCTGGAGTCACGTTTGTGGCCGCAGAAATGGCTATCTATTACCCTTACAATAGAATCCCAAATCATTATAGCTCTCGCTCTCTTTTTCCTCCCGTCCCGTGCAGCAGAACCACCCATGGTGCCAGTAATTTGGTTGCTGCTGCCTTCCCCGATAAGCCATCCTCCCCAACAATATCCAAAGTGGTATATCTGTTTGAGAGGGGGATGGCCACAGGGGACCCCTGCACTACCTGCCTGTGCCTACTATTCAACTGACGGTCATTAATTCACTTCCTGCCTGTGCAGCCTTTACCTGCGATGTGACCATCTGATCAAACATGATATGCATGACGTCCTCAGCATCGCGTATGTATCCATTCGCATCTCCAGTGCCGCAATGTGGTCTGCCAGTAGGTGCAGCTGGATACTCTTCCCGCACACATGGTCGTCAGGGACACAGGAAGTGCCCCTGAATTGCCACATAGTGCAAGAGGAGCATGTCACGGGGCTGAGCTTTGCTGTCATTACTTACCCTTTAATTATTTTAAATTAAATCAATACCAACAATTATACTAGAATTAAATGATATACTCAATGGCCCTTGTTTCCTAGTACTCCCCGCTAATCAACAGAGATGTTAGAAACTATGAACACAGAATTAAGACATTCTAAACATTATAACCTATGACCCTTTACTGTAAACTTTAGAGTATTATAGGTACTCACCCAGTCAGCCGCTTCCTCCTGCCTGCGTCACATTTTGAATTGTGACCTGGCTCTGGAACGCTGCTGCTGGTCTGCGAGATTGGTAAACCTCTGAAAAAGAGCCCGCGAAAGTGAGTTTAAATACTCAGAGTCTCCGCTCTCACCGCTCCCGACAATGGCCTGTGAAAAACGCCCGCGAAAATGAGTTTTGATACTCACTGTCTCTCCGCTCTGACCACTCCCGACAATGGCCTGTGAAAAAAAGCCTGCGAAAGTGAGTTTAAATACTCACCGAACCACTTCTCTCACCGCTCCCGCCACTGGCCCATTTTAAAGAGCGAGTCTCTACATCAGGGACCACTTGTAAAGAGGGAATCTATCCATCAGGGACACTGTTTAAAGTGGGTATATCTCCATCAGGGCCCCTTTTAAAAGAGGGAGTCTCTCCATCAGGGACCCCCTTTAAAGAGGGAGTCTCTCCATCAGGGACCCCCTTTAAAGAGGGAATCTCTCCATCAGGGATTCCTTTTAAAGAGGGAATCTCTCCATCAGTGATACCTTTTAAAAAGGGAGTCTCTTCATCAGGGACCCTGTTTAAAGAGGGAGTCACTCCATCAGGGACACTTTTAAATAGGAGTCACTCCGTCAGGGAACCATTTCAAAGAGGCAGTCTCTCCATAAGGGACACTTTTTAAAGAGGGAGTCTGTCCATCAGGAATCCCTTTTATTGAGGCGGTGTCTCCATCAGGGATACGTTATAAAGAGGGAGTCTTCATCAGAGTCCCCTTTTAATGAGGCAGTCTCTCAATCAGGGACCCTTATTCAAGAGGGAATCTCTCCATCAGGGACCCTGCTTAAAGAGGAAGCCTAACCATCAGGGACACCTTTTAAAGAGGGAGTGTCTCCTCAGGGAGTCTCTCCATCAAGCTCTCCTATTAAAGAGGGAGTCTTTCCACCAGGGACCCCATTTAAAGATAGAGTCTCTCCGTCAGGGGTCCCTTTTAATGAAGGAACCTCTCTGTTTGGAACCCCTTTAAAAGAGGTGTTTCTCCGTAAGGTACCCCTTTTAAGCAGTGATTTTCTCCCTCAGGGACCCCTTTTAAAGAGGTAGCCTCTCCGTAGCGGAATTCTTTAAAAGATGGAGCCTCTCTGTCAGGGACCCTGTTTAAACATGAAGTCTCTCTGTAAGGGACTCCTTTAAAGCTGGATTCACTCCATCAGGGATCCCTCTTATGGAGGGAGACTCTCCGTCAGAGACCCCTATTAAAGAGGGATCTCTCTGTCGGGGACTACGTTTAAATAGGAAGTATATCCTCAGAGAACGCATTTAAAGGTGGCGCCTCTCCATCAGAGACACCTTTAAAAGAGGAAGACTCTCCATCAGGGACCCTTTATTTGAATGTATGAACAAAAGAAATCGGAGCTGGAGTAGGCTATTCAGACCTTCAAGCCTGCTCCGCCATTCAAGGAGATCATGGCTGATCTTCTGTCTCAACTCCATTCACCGGCCCTATCTCCATATCCCATGATGCCCTGAAAAGTCAGAAATCTATCGACATCTGTTTTGAATGGACCCAATGACTGAGCCTCCACAGCCCTCTGGGGTAGAGAATTCCAAAGATTCACCACCTTCTGTGTGAATAAATTTCTGCTCATATCTGTTTTGAATGGCTTATCGTTTATCCTGAGGCTGTTGCCCCTGGTTCTAGACACCCCAGCCAAGGGAAACAATCCCCCAGCATCCACCCTATCAAGCCCTGTAATAATTTTATATGCTTCAATGAGATCCCCTCTCATTCTTCTGAACTCAAGAGAATACAGGCCTAGTTTACTCAATCTCTTCTCATACGACAGTCCCGCCATCCATGGAATCAATCAGCAAATTTGGAAATGTTACATGTATTCCCCTCATCCAGATCATTGATATAGATTGTGGAAAGCTGGGGCCCAAGCACCGATCCTAGCGATATCCCACTAGTCTCTGTCTGCCATCCTGTAAAAGACCCGTTTCTCCCTACAATTTGTTTTCTCTTAGTTTACCAATTCTCAATCCATGCTAGTGTAATAGCCCCAATTCCATGTGCCCTAATTTTGTTCATCAACCTCTTGTGCGGGACCTTATCGAAGGCCTTCTCAAAATCCAGATACACCACATCTACCAGTTCCCCTTTGTCTACTCCACTAGGTACATTCTGAAATAACTCCAATAAGATTGTCAAACAGGATTTCCCTTACAATAATCCATGTTGACTCTGCCTAATCTTACTATTAGTTTCTAAGTGCCCAGTTATTACATCCTTTATAATTGAATACAGCATTTTCCCAACTACTGATGTGAGGCTAAAAGGTCTGTATTTCCCTGTTTTCTCGGTTCCTGCTTTCTTAAATAGCGGGGTTACATTTGCTATCCTACAATCTGCACGATCCGTTCCAGAATCTATAGAATTTTGGAAGATGACAACCAATGCGTCCACTATACCAATGGCCACCTCTTTCAAAATCGTAGCATGTAGGTCATCCGGTCCTTGGGATTTGTCGCATTTTAGTCCCACTAATCTTGCTAGTGCTGTTTCTTTAACTTATAAAAAATTCAATATTTTCCTCATTCTCGCCAAACCCTTGGTTTTCTCGTATTTCTGGGAGGTTTCTTGTGTCTTCCTCCGTGAAGACAGAAACAAAGTATTTACTTAATGTCTCTTGCCATTTCCTCATTCCCCATTATAAATTCTCCCGTCTCTGACTGTGAAGGACCTACTTTTAACTTCACCAGTGTTTTCCTTTTCACATACCTATCGAAGCTTTTGCAATCTGTTTTTATATGTTTCGCTAGTTTGTGCTCATATTCCATTTTCCATTTCTCTATCAATTTCCTGGTCGCCCTTTGCTGATTTCTAAAAATATCCCAATCCTCAGGCTGACCGTTATTTCTGGCAACTTTACAAGCTTCCTCCTTTGACTTAGTACTAGCTTTAATTTCTTTTGTTAGCCATGGTTTGATCTATTTTCCTTTTGGGTATTTATGCCCCAGAGGAATATATGTTCGGTGCAAACTATGCATTATTTCCTTGAATGTTAGCCAGTATGTCCACATTCATACCTTTTAGTGTAGTCTCCCAGTCTACCATGGCCAAGTTGTCCCTCATACACTTGTAGATTCCACAGTTTAGGTTTAAGAACATAGTTTCAGGCTGGAATACATCACTCTCAATCATAAAGTAAAAATCAATCATATTATGGTCACTTGTCCCTAAAGGCCCCTTCATCACAAGATTATTGATTAGCCCGTTCTAACTACACATTAGCAAATCCAGAATAGCCTGTTCTCTGGTTGGTTCCTCCACATATTGATCCAGGGAACCATCTCGCATACATTCCAAGAATTTGTCCTCCACACCATTAGTGGCAAGTTGATTTGGCGAGTCATTATGTAGGTTAAAGTCCTCCATGATTACAGTATTGTCCTTGTTACATGCACTTCTAATTTCTAGATTTTTACTGTGCTCCACATTACCACTCCTCTTTGGTGGCCTATACACTGCTCCCACCAATATTTTCCGCCCTTTGCTGATCCCTTAGCTCCACACAAACTGATTTTTAAAGAGGGAGTCTCTCTGTAAGTGACCCCTTTTAATGCTGGCGTCTCTCCGCGTCGGTCCAATTTTACAGAGGGAATCTCTCCGTCAGGGAGCCCTGTTAAAGAGGGAGTCTCACCATCAGTGGCCCCTGTTAAAGAGGGAGTCTCTGAGCCAGGGACCCGTTTTAAAAATGATTCTCTCCATCAGGGACACCTATTAAAGAGGGAGTCTCTCTGTCGGGGACCCCTTTTAAAGATGGTGCCTCTCCTCAGTGACCCCTTTTAAATTGAAGTCTCTCCATCAGGGACAACTATAAAAGAGGGAGTCTCCCTGTCGGTGACCCCTTTTAAAGAAGGAGACTCTCTGTCAGGGACCCCTATTAAAGAGGGATCTCTCCTTCAGGGACCCCTGTTTAAAGAATGATTCTCTTCATCAGGGACACCTTTTTTAGAGGGAGTCTCTGCATCAGGAATCCTTTTTTAAAGAGACAGGCCTAGAAATTCAGTTGTTTGCGCCAGCCGCTAGCGCCTTAGGAGGAGGAGATGTGGGGTGCTAAGCGGCTAGCGCCCGGGCACAGCGCGATCTGCGCCTCTCGCCAACTTCAGTTAAGATTTAGCGGCGGCGCCAAGCCTTTGCGCGCGCTCAGCTGCGCGCGCAGATCCTGACGTCATTTCATGGTGCAACGCCCTTTGTGCGCCCCAAACCAGAAATTCAGTGGCGCCGGCCTATTGTGCGCCTGGCGCCCCTAGCGACTGGTAGAGGGGAACGGTTCCCAGTCGCTACGGGGCGCGGGGGGCGCTAATTAAAGGGCACTCCTCCTGCAGTAGAAATGGCAGCCATTTTGCAACACTCCTTCTTTGTGAGAGACGGATCTTTGGAGAGAGACAGTCGGGACCAGCGGGAGCAGCGAGGAGGAGCTCGGGAGAAAACCCGGCGACCAGCGAGGCCCGAGACCAGTCGGGAGCAGTGAGTCGGAGCCCGGTACAAAAACCGGAGAGAGGCGAGGCCCGAGACCAGTCGGGACCAGCGGGAGCAGCGAGGAGGAGCTCGGGAGAAAACCCGGCGACCAGCGAGGCCCGAGACCAGTCGGGAGCAGTGAGTCGGAGCCCGGTATAAAAACCGGAGAGAGGCGAGGCCCGAGACCAGTCGGGACCAGCGGGAGCAGCGAGGAGGAGCTCGGGAGAAAACCCGGTGACCAGCGAGGCCCGAGACCAGTCGGGAGCAGTGAGTCGGAGCCCGGTATAAAAATCGGAGAGAGGCGAGGCCTGAGACCAGTCGGGACCAGCGGGAGCAGCGAGGAGGAGCTCGGGAGAAAACCCGGCGACCAGCGAGGCCCGAGACCAGCGGGAGCAGTGAGTCGGAGCCCGGTATAAAAACCGGAGAGAGGCGAGGCACCGACCAACTCAGCAGCGGGGAGAGAGGTAAAAAGTAATCAGTGTGTGACGTCACCAGGGAGCAGGTAGGTGATTGGTTGGTGAGTATTTCTCTTTTTTCAATACAAGCTTGAATTCTGTGGTGTTAAATTTCTGTGGTGTAGTGGGGATAGTTGGTAAATAAAGCGCCCTAGAGCATACCTGTAACTGGGGTATTGAATAAATTTTTAAAGAAATTAAAGGGGTAAGTCATGGCAGGAGATTTCAGACCCGTGCTCTGCTCCTCCTGCTCTATGTGGGAAGTCAGGGATGCTGCCAGTGTCCCTGATGACCATGTGTGCAGGAAATGCATCCAGCTGCAGCTACTTGTAGACCGCATTGCGGCGCTCGAGCTGCGGGTGGATGAATTTTGGAGCATGCGCGATGCTGAAAGGCTCGTGGATAACACGTTTAGCGAGTTGTGCACGCCTCAGGGTAGGGCAGCACAGGGGGTGACCATCAGGCGGAGCAACAAAGGCAGGCAGGTAGTGCAGGGAACCCCTGCGGACATCCCCCTTTCAAACAAGTATACCGCTTTGGATACTGTTGAGGGGGATGACTCACCAGGGGAAGGCAGCAGCGGCCAACTTCCTGGCACTGGGGGTGCTCCTGCTGCCCAGGAAGGGGGGAAAAAGAGTGGGAGAGCAATAGTGGTAGGGGATTCTATAGTAAGGGGAACAGATAGGCGTTTCTGTGGCCGTAGACGTGAATCCAGGATGGTTTGTTGCCTCCCTGGTGCCAGGGTCAAGGATGTCACTGAGTGGCTGCAGGGCATTCTGGAGGGGGAGGGAGAACAGCCAGTGGTCGTGGTCCACATTGGTACCAACGACATAGGTAAAAAGAGGGATGAGGTCCTGCAGCAAGAATTTAGGGAGCTAGGTGAAGGATTAAGGAGCAGGACCTCAAAGGTTGTAATCTCTGGATTACTCCCGGTGCCACGTGCTAGTAAGTATAGGAATAGGAAGATAGAACAGATGAATGCGTGGCTAAAGGGATGGTGCAAGGGGGAGGGCTTTAGTTTCCTGGATCACTGGGTCTGCTTCTGGGAAAGGTGGGACTTGTACAAGTCGGACGGTTTACACCTGAACCAGGGGGGAACCAATATCCTTGCGGGGAGGTTTGCTAGCACTGCTGGGGAGGGTTTAAACTAACTTGGCAGGGGGTTGGGGTACAGAGTGGAGCAAAAGTAGGGGGTGATTTACGGCCAAATACAGAGGGAAAAACAAGTCAGCTGGGAAGGCAGAGCAAATATGTGAAGGCAAAAGAGAATATGGCAGGGCTGGAAGGCATTTATTTTAATGCAAGGAGTCTTGCAAATAAGGTGGATGAACTGAAGTTGTTGTTGAACACATGGGAGTACGATATTGTTGCTATCACGGAGACATGGTTGAGGGAGGGTCAGGACTGGCAGCTCAATATTCCGGGGTATAGAATCTTCAGGCGAGACAGAGGGGGGTGTAAAAGGGGAGGGGGTGTTGCAATATTAATTAAGGAGTCAATTACTGCTGTAAGGAGGGATGATATATTAGCGGGTTCCTCTAATGAGGCCATATGGGTAGAACTTAAAAACAAAAAGGGGGCAAGCACTTTGCTGGGAGTGTACTATAGGCCCCCAAACAGTCAGGGGGAGATAGAGGAACAGATATGTAGGCAAATCTCCGAGAAGTGCGAAAATAATAGGGTAATAATAGTGGGGGATTTCAACTTCCCCAATATAAATTGGGACAGTCAGAGTGTGAAAGGCTTAGAGGGTGCAGAATTCTTAAAGTGCATCCAGGAGAGCTTTTTGAGCCAACATGTAGAAAGTCCTACAAGAGAGGGGGCGGTACTGGACCTAATTCTGGGGAATGTAGCCGGGCAAGTGGTGGAAGTGTCAGTAGGAGAGCATTTTGGCGACAGTGACCATAATTCGGTGAGATTTAAGGTGGTCATGGAAAAAGACAAAGACGGCCCGGAAATAAGGGTTCTAAATTGGGGGAAGGCCGATTTTAATATGATAAGGCAGGATCTGGCCAAAGTGGACTGGGAGCAGCTGCTTATAGGAAAATCCACATCAAAACAGTGGGAGACTTTCAGAAGGGAAATAGAGAGAGTACAACGCCAACATGTTCCTGTAAAGGTCAAGGGTGGGACCAACAAGCAAAGGGAACCTTGGATGACAAGGGATATACAAAAATGCATTAGAAATAAGAGGGGGGCTTTTGGCAGTTACAAAAGACTAAAGACAGAAGAAGCCCTAGAGGAGTATAAAAAGTGCAGGGGCATACTTAAAAAAGAAATTAGGAGGGCGAGGAGGGGCCATGAAATAACACTGGCGAGCAAAATAAAGGAAAATCCTAAGATGTTTTATAAGTATATTAAGGGCAAGAGGATAACCAGGGAAAGGGTAGGGCCCATTAGGGACCAAAGTGGCAATCTGTGTGTAGAGCCAGAGGATGTAGGCGGGGTTTTAAATGAATTTTTTGCATCTGTGTTCACTATGGAGAAAGACGATGCAGACATAGAAATCGGGCAAGGGGACTGTGACATACTTGAACATATTAGCATCGAGAGGGAGGAGGTGCTAGCGGTTTTAGCGGGCCAAAAAGTGGATAAATCCCCAGGCCCGGACGAGATGTATCCCAGGCTGCTGTGGGAGGCAAGGGAGGAGATTGCAGGGGCTCTGACACTAATTTTCAGAACCTCTCTGGCCACAGGGGATGTACCAGAGGACTGGAGAACAGCTAACGTAGTACCATTATTCAAGAAGGGTAGCAGGGATAAACCAGGGAATTACAGGCCAGTGAGTCTAACATCTGTGGTGGGGAAATTATTGGAAAAAATTCTGAGGGACAAAATTAATCTCCACTTGGAGAGGCAAGGATTAATCGGGGATAGTCAGCATGGCTTTGTTAAGGGTAAATCATGTCTAACAAATCTGATCGAATTTTTCGAGGGGGTGAGTACTGGGGTGGATGAGGGAAATGCTGTGGATGTGGTGTACATGGACTTCAGTAAAGCTTTTGACAAAGTCCCGCATAGGAGACTGGTCAAGAAGGTAAGAGCCCATGGGATCCAGGGTGCCTTGGCGCGTTGGATCCTAAACTGGCTGAGTGGCAGGAGGCAGAGGGTGATGGTCGAAGGTTGCTTTTGTGACTGGAAGCCTGTGTCCAGTGGGGTACCTCAGGGATCGGTGCTGGGTCCCTTATTGTTTGTGATCTACATAAATGATTTGGATGAAAATGTAAAAGGTATGATCAGTAAGTTCGCAGATGACACGAAAATTGGTGGGGTGGTAAATTGCGAGGAGGAAAGCCTCCGGCTACAGGACGATATAAACAGGTTGGTCAGATGGGCGGAAAAGTGGCAAATGGAATTTAACCCTGAAAAGTGCGAGGTGATGCATTTTGGACGGACAAATAAGGCAAGGGAATACACAATGAGTGGCAGGACCCTAGGAAGTACAGAGGGTCAGAGGGACCTTGGTGTACATGTACATAGATCCCTGAAGGCAGCGGAGCAGGTAGATAAGGTGGTTAAAAAGGCATATGGGATACTTGCCTTCATTAGCCGAGGCATAGAATATAAGAGCAGGGAGGATATGATGGAGCTGTACAAAACGCTGGTGAGGCCACAGCTGGAGTACTGTGTGCAGTTCTGGTCGCCTCACTATAGGAAGGATGTGATTGCTTTGGAGAGGGTGCAGAGAAGATTCACCAGGATGTTACCTGGGATGGAGCGCCTCAGCTATGAAGAGAGGCTGGACAGGCTGGAGTTGTTTTCCTTGGAGCAAAGAAGGCTGAGGGGGGACCTGATTGAGGTGTACAAAATAATGAGGGGCATAGATAGGGTAGATAAAGAGGAACTTTTCCCCTTAGTGGGGGGGTCAATAACAAGGGGGCATAGATTCAGGGTAAGGGGCAGGAGATTTAGAGGGGATTTGAGGAGGAACTTTTTCACCCAGAGGGTGGTTGGAATGTGGAACTCAATGCCTGAAAGGGTGGTGGAGGCAGGAACCCTCACAACATTCAAGAAGCATTTGGATGAGCACTTGAAATGCCATTGCATACAAGGCTATGGACCAAATGCTGGAAAATGGGATTAGACTGGACAGGGATGGATGGGCGGCGCAGACACGATGGGCCGAAGGGCCTCTTTCTGTGCTGTAAAACTCTATGACTCTATGACTCTATGACTCTAGAGAGCTTTCTGGTTTGGCTCAACACTCGCACAGGTACTTGTGGCTTCAGGCCACAGCTTTGCACTTGTCTTTAACTTCAGAGCCATAGCATTGATTGGAAACATATAATGGGGGCTGCAATGGGTGGAAACGTTGGGCTTCTCCATTGCATTCAAAGGGCTCAGAGACGCCGTGAGAGAGTGCCAGTCATGGCCAGATGGAGAAGGGGCAACAGGCGTCGGCAAAGGAGGCCTTACCCACCCAGGGTATACCGCCAGCAGTTCTCATATCTGAACATGTCTGACGAGCAGTGTGTTCGGAGGCTGCGATTCAGAAGGGCGGTGGTCACTGAGATCTGCCACCTGCTTCGCGGAGATCTGCAGCCACAGCTGAGGAACAGGACGTCTCTGTCGGTGGCAGTGAAGGTGACAGTGTCTCTCAACTTCTATGCCACCAGCTCCTTCCAATCCACTACTGGGGACATTTCCAACATCTCCCAGTTTGCGGTACATTGCTGCATCCACCAGGTGACCAATGCCCTTTTCAAAAGGAGATGTCGTTCATCTCCTTCTCCATGACCGTTGACAAGCAGCAACAGCGTGCAATGGGCTTTGCAGCATTAGCGGGCTTCCCCATGGTGCAGGGCGCCATTGACTGCACACATGTGGCTTTGCGGGCACCTCTAGAGAATGCCGAGGATTACCGCAACCGGAAGGGCTACCATTCGCTCAACGTGCAGTTGGTGTGTGACCACAGGCAGCTCACCCTAGCTGTCAATGCCCGCTTTCCAGGCAGCAGCCACGATGCCTTCATCCTGCGCCAGACTTCTGTGGCAGACATGTTCCAGGCCCAGCCTCACCCACGTGGATGGCTTCTCGGGGACAAAGGCTATCCTTTGTGCACCTGGCTGATGACCCCGCTCCGTGCGCCCCGCACCCCTGCTGAAGAGGGATACAATGACAGCCATCAAGCAACCAGGAACATCATTGAGCAAACAATCGGCGTCCTGAAGCAACGGTTCTGCTGTCTGGATCGTTCCGGAGGAGCCCTACAGTACTCGCCTGAGCGAGTCTCCCATTTCGTTGTCATGTGCTGCATGCTGCACAACCTGGCTATCTGCAGGACTCAGCCACTGCCACCAGACATTGGAGGACCACCAGAGGAGGAGGAGGACCAGCACAGGAGGGAGGCAGAAAGTACAAGGGCCGCCCGTCGGCGGCTTATTGCACGTCGGTTCTAGGCCCCCTCTCAGGGAATGGATGGCACAAGATGAATGTCGCCGCTCCACAAGCCCGCAGCCGAGCAGGGCAACCAGGACTTCCAAAAGAAAGCATGGACAGTGCGATTTCAGAAAATTTATTACTTTGATACCTCTGTGCCCTTCCCACATAACAAACTAATGGAGAGAAGCCCCCCCCAAAAAAACACAAATAGACCAGTCTCGGCCTTTACAGAAACACAAATAGACCAGTCTCGGCCTTTCCAAAAAAACAAATAGACCAGTCTCGGCCTTTCCAAAAAAACAAATAGACCAGTCTCGGCCTTTACAAGTAAAACAAAGACACCAGTATCAGCCTTTACAAGTGAAACAAAACATTTGGCCACACCTTTTACTTTTTCCCCCGCAAGGGTGATGCGTTTCGCATCCATGACTGGCCCCTGCCCGCCCTGCAGCTCCTCCTCAATGGGACCCCAGTGGCTGCAGCAAGGCTGGGTGAAGGCTGCTGAGGGTCAGATGGTGAGATGGCAGATGCCCTTGGGGGTCGGCCTGGACCAGCTCTGGGACTGGAGGGGCCGGCTGCTGACTGCTCCAACTCTGCTTGGGCGGCAGCAGTCTGTCCAGCGGCTGGTGGCAGCTGCAATGGAGGAGTGACAGTTTCGGCTGCAGGAATGCTACCAACCTGACAGATCACAGGTACTCCCTGGTCGCCTGATACATTGGCACTCGCACAGGCCAGCACTGCAGCATGCGCAGCAATCTGCTGAAGCACAGACTGCTGGGCTGCTGCGGCGCGGCGAGTGCCCTGGCGATGCCTGGCCAATCCAGCGAGGGTGGCAGCAGTTAGTGCCCGTGTGGCCCTGGTCTGTGTCCGCATGACACCAGCCAGTGAATGCACGGCACAACTGAGCACTTGGCTAGAAGCCGCCTGTGCTGCCTGTGTAATGAAGACATACCCCTACAACACAAGGTGGATAACTTCTTGTTTGCCTACCGGAATGCGACACATGCGGTTACCGACCAAACTCCAGCCATGATGGTCTTCAATCGAAGACTACGATGCCGCTTGGATTTGGTTAAGCCAAACATCAGAAGAGATGTGGAGAACAGGCAGTTTCAGAATATGAATGAAAGGCCGACCAGGAGTTTTAAGATAGGTCAACCAGTTTTGGCCGGGACTACCGCACAGAGAAATGGCAGCCAGGCACGATCTGTACACGGCAAGGACCTCTAATGTATACCGTGGACGTTGGAGTGAGCATTGTAAGATGCCATGCTGACCAGATTCTAGAGTCATTGGAAAACGTCAATTCCACACCACGATCCGATACACCTGGTGATGAAACCGAAGTACCAATTGCATCTACCTCAGAATCGGGAATATTGGAAGCAGACGAACCCAACAACGACGTTGATTCCGAATCAACTCTGCCAGAAGAACCTGACACCCCAAAGAGGCGTTATCCAGACAGAATCAGGAAGCCTCCTCAAAGACTGAACTTATAATTGCTTAACTTCAGATAATGTATATGACAACTGTAATTGTAAATATGTTATTTAATTATTAATCGAATGTTATGCACTGTTTAGCTGAAAGGGGAGGAATTGTAGTGTATGTACTTTGCAGAAGGAACTATATTCTGCAGCCCCTGTATACTGCAGTACCAGTAGTGACCACCCCTGTATATAAGCCTGTGTAGTAACTTTGCATAGTTAGTTCCAGTTTGTCTCCACTCAGTAAAGACCTGTTGTAACCAACTCCTGCAGTCCGTGTCACAATTACACACGGACATAATATACGCTCTACCCTATCATGGGCTCGACCCACCCATTTAATCTCCTCCCACAGTCCATGTACACTCTCCCCTATCATGGACTCTACCCACCCATTTAATCTCCTCCCAGAGTCCATATACACTCTCCCCTATCATGGGATCTACCCACCCATTTAATCTCCTCCCACAGCCCATGTACACTCTACCCTATCATGGACTCTACCCAGCCACTTAATCTCCTCCCACAGTCCATGTACACTTTACCCTATCATGGACTCTACCCACCCATTTAATCTCCTCCCACAGCCCATGTACACTCTCCCTATCATGCACTCTACCCACCCATTTAATCTCCTCCCAGAGTCCATGTACACTCTCCCCTATCATGGACTCTACCCACCCATTTAATCTCCTCCCACAGCCCATGTACACTCTCCCCTATCACAGACTCTACCCACCCATTTAATCTCCTCCCACAGCCCATGTAAACTCTCCCCTATCATGGACTCCATCCACCCATTTAATCTCCTCCCACAGCCCATGTACACTGTCCCCTATCATGGACACTACCCACACATTTAATCTCCTCCCACAGCCCATGTACACTCTCCCCTATCACGGACACTACCCACACATTTAATCTCCTCCCACAGTCCATGTACACTCTCCCCTATCACGGACACTACCCACACATTTAATCTCCTCCCACAGCCTACACTCTCCCCTATCACGGACTCTACCCACCCATTTAATCTCCTCTCACAGTCCATGTACACTCTCCCCTATCACGGACTCTACCCACCCATTTAATCTCCTCTCACAGTCCATGTACACTCTCCCCTATCATGGACACTACCCACACATTTAATCTCCTCCCACAGCCCATGTACACTCTCCCCTATCATGGACTCTACCCACCCATTTAATCTCCTCCCACACCCCATGGACACTCTCCCCTATCATGGACTTAACCACTCATTTAATCTCCTCCCACAGCCCATGTACACACTCCCCTATCATGGACTCTACCCACCCATTTAATCTCCTCCCACAGCCCATGTACACTCAATTCAATTCAATTCAATTCAAATCGCTTTATTGGCATGACAAGGTACATCTTATGTTGCCAAAGCATCGAAAAACATTTATGGTTGAACACATAAACGCAGATCTATCCATACAGTGTATAAACAGATATATCCCTGAGTGTATAAATATACATTCATATAATTTGTATATATTCTTTTTTTCCGATTTAATGGTTGTCCCTCTGTTTATAGCAAGCTGTAACATAGTGTACCGCTAAGGTTACACAATTTCTCTGTTGCCCTAGTAGGTATGGGAGTTTTTGGTCGTCATTCAAATTTCTGAATTCAGGGCATATTTTTGTGAATTTTGTGTAGAAATTCTCCCTGATATCCTGATATTTTCCACAAGCTGTGAGGAAGTGCATCTCTGTCTCCACCACTCCCTGACTGCAGTGATAGCATATCCTGTCCTCTCTTGGCAGCCGGGTCTGCCTGTGTCTGCCTTTTTCGATCGCCAGGCTATGTTCGCTAAGTCTGTACATTGTCAAGGTTTTTCTCAGTTTGCTATCCTTTACCATGGTCAGGTATTCAGCCATGTTGTATTGTCTGTTTAGGGCCAAGTAGCAATTGAGTTTGTTTTGGGTTTTTGTTGTTTCTGCCCAATATGACAGATATTTTTCCTTTTGCTTAGTGACAATTGTGTTGGGTCGAGTTCTCTGTGCTACGATGTCACTGTCCTGGGGCTGGTTATTGTTAGCAGTGTTAGTAGTTACTTCATTGAGTCCCAGTACTAGTTGAATGAGGGTATTCTTCTTTATGGTCCTCTATTGGCATTTAAGGGCTTCGGAATGATAGCAGTGGGGGTTACTCATTTTTAGCTGTTTCCAAAATTTGGTGGCTCTTTTTTGGATAGTAATTATTAACGGATATTGGCCTAGTTCTGCCCTGCATGCATTGTTTATGGTTTTTCTTTGGGTTCGGAGGATACTTTTACAGAATTCTGCATGTAGGATCTCAATGGGGTGTTTGTCCCATTTTGCGAATTCTTGTTGTGTTAGTGGTCCCCACAACTCACTGCCATAGAGTGCAATTGGTTCAATTACTGATTAAAAAATTTTGAGCCAAATGCTGATTGGAATTTCTATTTGGATTGATTTTTTAATGGCATAGAAAGCCCTTCTTGCTTTCTCTTTCAGTTCATTCACAGCCAGGTGAAAATTTCCCGTAGAACTGATTTTTAAGCCCACCTATGTGCAGTCATAGACTCTACCCACCCATTTAATCTCCTCCCACAGCCCATGTACACTCTCCCCTATCATAGACACAACCCACCCATTTAATCTCCTCACACAGCCCATGTACACTCTACCCTATCATGGACTCTACCCACCCACTTAATCTCCTCCCACAGTCCATGTACACTCTCCCCTATCATGGACTCTACCCACCCATTTAATCTCCTCCCACAGCCCATGTACACTCTCCCCTCTCATAGACTCTACCCACCCATTTAATCTCCTCCAACAGCCCATGTCCACTCTCCCCTCTCATAGACTCTACCCACCCATTTAATCGCCTCCCACAGCCCATGTACACTCTACCCTATCATGGACTCTACCCACCCATTTAATCTCCTCCCACAGTCCCTGTACACTCTCCCCTATCACGGACACTACCCACACATTTAATCTCCTCCCACAGCCCACACTCTCCCCTATCATGGACTCTACCCATCCATTTAATCTCCTCCAACAGTCCATGTATACTCTCCCCTATCATGGACTCCATCCATCCATTTAATCTCCTCCCACAGCCCATGTATACTCTCCCCTATCATGGACTCTACCCACCCATTGAATCTCCGACCACAACCCATGTACACTCTCCCCTATCATGGACTCTACCCACTCAGTTAATCTCCTCCCACAGCCCATGTACACTCTCACCTATCATGGACTCTACCCACCCATTTAATCTCCTCCCACAGCCCATGTACACTCTCCCCTGTCATAGACTCTACCCACCCATTTAATCTCCTCCCACAGCCCATGTACACTCTCCCCTATCATGGACTCTACCCACCCATTTAATCTGCTCACACAGCCCATGTACACTCATATCCTATCATGGACTCTACCCACCCATTTAATCTCCTCCCACAGTCCATGTACACTCTCCCCTATCACGGACTCTACCCACACATTTAATCTCCTCCCACAGCACATGTACACTCTCCCCTATCACAGACTCTACCCACCCATTTAATCTCCTCCCACAGCACATGTACACTCTCCCCTATCACGGACTCCATCCACCCATTTAATCTCCTCCCACAGCCCATGGACACTCTCCCCTATCACGGACTCTACCCACCCATTTACTCTCCTCCCACAGCCCATGCACACTCTCCCCTATCACGGACTCTACCCACCCATTTAATCTCCTCCCACAGCCCATGTACACTCTCCCCTATCACGGACTCTACCCACCCATTTACTCTCCTCCCACAGCCCATGCACACTCTCCCCTATCACAGACACTACCCACCCATTTAATCTCCTCCCACAGCCCATGCACACTCTCCCCTATCACGGACTCTACCCACCCATTTAATCTCCTCCCACAGCCCATGTACACTCTCCCCTATCACAGACTCTACCCACCCATTTAATCTCCTCCCACAGCACATGTACACTCTCCCCTATCACAGACACTACCCACCCATTTAATCTCCTCCCACAGCCCATGCACACTCTCCCCTATCATTGACTCTACCCACCCATTTAATCTCCTCCCACAGCCCATGTCCACTCTCCCCTATCACAGACTCTACCCACCCATTTAATCTCCTCCCACAGCCCATGTACACTCTCCCCTATCACAGACACTACCCACCCATTTAATCTCCTCCCACAGCCCATTTACACTCTCCTCTATCTTTGGCCGTGATTTTGCCAGTGGAGGTGGGGTCGCGGTGGGAGTGCTGATTGGCGGGTTCCGGTCCCACTCCTGGCTGCATCCGTTCTGTAAAAAGGATTTTCCGTTCACAGAACTTGTTAAACCCGCCCTTGGGGGTTCCCGGCCAATTAAAAGGAAGCGTGTCTGATGATGTCATTTGATGACTCATCATCAGCCGGTTTCCTTAAAGGGGCCACGGCCACTTTGATTTTGACAGTTGTGCTGTCAGTGTTCTGCAGCATTCAGGTGCTGCAAACACTGACAATCACTGCACAGAGGTGCGCGGCTGCACCTAGGCTCTCTCATGACTCCCTCCATATGCTTATGGAGGGAGTCACAGCACGCAGGGAGGTTCTCTTCCCTCCCAATGGGCGGAAGAGACCGGCCCAGGAGACCAACGCAGCCTGGTTGCACATTGCATAGGAGTACACAAGCAGGGATGTGTCAGGAGGACCAGGCTGCAGTGGTGCAAACCTTTCAATGATCTCAGTAGATCACGATACGTTAGTACAAAGCCACACTCAACCTCATCCTGCTTTGCCACTCATCACATCCCCATCACTCTGCCTTCCCTACCCTACTCCTGCACATCCTTACTCACACCAACTTACCTTGTACCTCCACCCATGCCTCTCTATCTACATTATCACATCCCCATCTCACTAGCCATCCCTCACACTCACCCTCATCCTAGTCCAATCATACCAACTAACACAGAAGGGTAGGCACTTGGGTGTTTTATGCAATGTTCATGTAAATTTTCGGTTAATGTGTTGTCAAACATTGAAATCTTTATTTTCAACACTTTGCCTTATTGGACAGATCTGTGCTCGCCTTTGGAACTGTCTTAGTGAGTTGCAGTGAATGGTGAGACATAACGGTATCCCCCGCAATGGTGATGAGTGTGAAAGGAACGGCTTGGTCATTGTAGGAATGCTTTATGGTGATGGTGTGGGGTGGTGTTAATCTGGTGCATCATGTGGCAGCCAGGGTGTACAGCGTCAAGTGAAGTAAATCTGGCCATGGTAAGGCCATTGCTGGCCTCCCGGGCAGCAATGTAGTCGGGTGCTGATGCCCTGTGTCCTGTGCAGCATCAGATGATTGCGGAGAAGGTTGGTATTGTTGTTGGTGATGTTGGTGTGCCTGGTGAAGTTGGTGTTGGGACTGATCGTGGAGGGATTCAGAGGACCAAGGTGAGATTTTTTCAAGGGCACCGATGTTGCTGGAATAGATGGCAGCTTATGTTGAGATGACAGAAGTGATCTGTCAATGGTAAGAGAGCTTGCTCCAAGGAGGTGACAGTGGATAGAGAGTTTACTCCAAACACTTCCAAACTGCATACAGCTCAAAAGTGTCCTCCAAGCCCTGAAGCCTCAAGCTTCTGACACTGGAAAGTGACCAGCTGTGAAATGGTAGCTTTCAGGCCACTTTTGCAGCCCTCACCTATTCACAGCATAGTTAAAATGTGGTTAAATAGAAATAGGCTGGCAAAATAGTAGTTAACAAGCACTTAACAAGCAGTGAAATATCTTAAATGCCTCCCCCGCCGCTTGGTGTCTGGTCTGTTCTGAAATCACAGACCTGACACTTTGGAAACTTACATGGAGGCGGGTTCCCAACCCGCTGTCAATCATTTCGATTTTGACAGCAGACCCGCCTCCAAACACACCCTCTGAGCGCCGGCAAAACTCAGCCCATGGACTCGACCCACCCGTTTAATCTCCTGAGGGGAAGAACTGCAATTCTCTCTGTCCAAAATGTTAATGAATCAACGCTCTAGAATATTCAATGCAACCTCACATCCTCCATTCTTAATGCTGACGTGAAAATTCCACAATCCCATCATATTCCACACAACATTTCATTATCCTTCACTTTGCCCCTTGTGCTGGCGTCTCTGCCAGGTTTCCACTGCTCCATCTGGTTTGAAGAGTCCTGAGCTGACAGCACAGATAAATTACCTTGTGAGATAAACAAGACGGTGGGCACCTCTTAACATATTAAGGAGGCAAGAGAGGAAAGTTTGAATCATTTAGATTCAAAATATCCTTTCTTGATGGGATGACAAAAACAATACAGCTCAGCTTTCAAACTTCTGTCAGGAAGGATATTGCCAGTCTACGCAGCTCAGTGCAAAGTTGTGTGTTCTGACCATGCCAGGCCACAAGATGGTGATGTGGGATTTAATAATGAGCGAGGTTTTCAGTGTAATCAGCTGAGGAACAAAACAACAACCCTTCTTGGCAACCAAGTGGGTGATCAGGCAAAGCCATGTGACTTCAGGCCTTGCGCCATTTTTCTTATTGATTCATCGAGTTATGTGGAACTAGGTTTTCCACAGCAGGTGTCAGCATTGCCAACTCTCGCAAATCCATCGTGAGAGACGCGGTTTCGGAGTGAAACATAGAAGATAGGAGCAGGAGTAGGCCATTCGGCCCCTCGAGCCTGCTCCGCCATTCAACGCGATCATGGCTGATCATCCAAATTCAGTACCCGGTCCCTGCTTTCTCCCCATATCTCTTGATCCCTTTAGCCTTAAGAATTATATCTAACTCCTTCTTGAATATATTTAATGAATTGGCCTCCACTGCCTTCTGTGGTAGAGAATTCCACAGGTTCACCACTCTCTGGGTGAAGAAATTCCTCCTCATTTCTGTCGTAAATGGCTTACCCCTTCTCCTTAGACTGTGACCCCTGGTTCTGGACTCCCCCTGCTGGCGAGGTGACAGCGTGGCCACCGATCCACCTGCTCCTGCTCCTATTTCTTATGTTCTTGTGTCAGAAAGAAAGCATCACTCGCGATGGAACGCCTAAATCTCGGCACACGCGCTTTGCGCATGCGCGGAGAAGAAATACGCTGATTGATGCTATTAGTGAAATCACAAACAAGTTCTTTTGCATTTGAAACTTTGCTGAAATGCCTGCCAGAGGAAATCTTTATCACGGCATTTACGTCATTGCACATCGTGACCAGAGCAATACACCTTCTGTTGGCTACCATATATGCCTTTAATCTCTGATTCCAACCTACTGACCTATCAGTGGTCATTAACAGCAGTCTTCTAGAAGCCCTTTCAAAGCTGACAAATTTCTGCCTTCTAGTAAACCAGAGACGATTATCAAATAAAATTTGACAGCAAGCCACATAAGTAGATATTAGGGCAGGTGACCAAAAGCTTGGTCAAAGAGGTCAGTTTTAAGGCGCGTCTTAAAGGAGGAGAGGTTTAGGGAGGGAATTCCAGAGCTTAGGGCCCGGGCAGCTGAAGACACGGCCGCCAATGGTGGAGCGATTAAAATGGGGAATGCGCAAGTGGCCAGAATTGGAGGAGCGCAGAGATCTCGGAGGGTTTTAGGGCCGGAGGAGGTTGTGTTCTGGAATGAGTGACGGTCTGGCCTTGCATTGTGTCATCAAAAACTACGAACAGGCTCAGCAATTTGAACAAGGCAGGTTGGTAAATGCCTTCAGAAAAAGTGATCGGTAGCAAACTGATTTAAATAACTTGGTGAAATACACAAAGAGCTGTCAATTTTTTTTATTTGTTCCCGGGATGTGGGCATCGCTGGCAAGGCTGGCATTTGTTGCCCATCCCTAGTTGCCCTTGAGAAGGTGGTGGTGAGCCGCCTTCTTGAACCGCTGCAGTCCGTGTGGTGAAGGTACTCCCACAGTGCTGTTAGGGAGGGAGTTCCAGGATTTGGACACAGCGACGATGAAGGAACGGCCGATATACTTCCAAGTCAGGACGTTGTGTGACTTGGAGGGGAAATTGTTCCCATGCACCTGCTGCCCTTGTCCTTCTAGGTGGTAGAGGTCACGGGTTTGGGAGGTGCTGCCGAAGAAGTTCAGGCGAGTTGCTGCAGTGCATCTTGTAGATGGTACACACTGCAGCCACGGTGCGCCGGTGGTGGAGGGAGTGAATGTTTAAGGTGGTGGATGGGGCGCCAATCAAGCGGGCTGCTTTGTCCTGGATGGTGTCGAGCTTCTTGAGTGTTGCTGGAGCTGCACTCATCCAGGCAAGTGGAGAGTATTCCATCACACTCCTGACTTGTGCCTTGTAGATGGTGGAAAGGCTTTGGGGAGTCAGGAGGTGAGACACTCACCGCAGAATACCCAGCCTCTGACCTTTGCTGGTTGCCACTTTATTTATGAGGCTGGTCCAAGTAAGTTCCAGTTAAATAAACACATTTGAACAAATCCCAAAAGATGTCTGCATTTGAATTCAAAATGTTTGGTCATTCAGAGTAAGGTCCCTCTGCAATGTTCCATTAAATACTCACAGTTCACACAGCATAATCAGCTGACACCTGTAACAGTGGTATCAGCTAGGGCCTGATTTTTGAGAGTGAAGCTGGTTTTAAACCTCTTATGTACTGGACAGAATTAAAGAAGCCTATACTAAAAACGCTTCATTTTTTTTATCATAACCTCGATACTATCTCAACCATTTCCCCAGGAAGCAAGGATCCAAGGTCTATACAGTATTATTCCACTGCTTTAAGTTAAGTGTCAGCCATGGCTCAGTGGGCAGCATTCTCGCCTCTGAGCCAGAAGGTTGTGGGTTCTAAATCCCACTCTAGAAACTTGAGCACAACAATCTAAGCTGACACTCCAGTGCAGTGCTGAGGGAGCGCTGCACTGTCGGAGGTGCTGTTTTTCGGCTGAGACATTAAAACAAGGCTCCGTCTGACCCCTCAGGTGGATGTAAAAGATCCCCATGGCACTGCTTGAAGAAGAGCAGGGGAGTTTTCCCCAGTGTCCTGGCCAATATTTATCTCTCGACCAACAGCACTGGCCATTTATCTCATTGCTGTCTCTGGAATCTTGCTGTGCACAAGTTGGCTGCCACGAATTCCCGACATTACAACATTGACCACACTTCAAATTGTACTTTATTGGCTGTAAATCGCTTGGGACGTTCTGAGGTGCTATATAAATGTGTGTTCTATCTTTCCGCTTTACTTATTCCCCTATAATGGGAAATGACTACCTCTGTCCGCTGTTGACAGTGAAATGGAGAATAGCTTTAAGAAGAATGTGTCTATGATTTTACTATCAATCTATGGCCAATTTTCCTTCACAATGTCTGTTTAATTGATTCAGCAACAACAACGTGTATTTATATAGTGCCTTTAACGTAGTAAGACGTCCCAAGGCGCTGCACAGGAGTATTGTAAGACAAAGAATTTGACACCGAGCCACATAAGGAGAAATTAGGGCAGGTGACCAAAAGCTTGGTCAAAGAGGTCAGTTTTAAGGAGCGTCTTAAAGGAGGAAAGAGAGGTAGAGAGGCGGAGAGGTTTAGGCAGGGAATTCCAGAGCTTAGGGCCTAGGCAACCATCTACAAAGTAGTTAACAACCCGTCTGAAAAAGAAACATTCATCAAAACTGCTGCAGGCAAAGAGAGGACAAATGGGGATAGAAATTACTTCGCTGGACCAAAGTGGGTGCCACAAAGTTCAATTCTGCAGCTCGACGTTCCTTGCTGGAAGCGCGCCTGACATCATATTGGTTTGGGTGCTCAAAAGGTATCCTTGGTGGTCACCAGCAACAAACACAGGCATGGCAGGAGAGCTCAGACCCGTGTTCTGCTCCTCCTGCTCTATGTGGGAAATCAGGGACGCTGCCAGTGTCCCTGGCGACCATGTGTGCGGGAAATGCATCCAGCTGCAGCTACTTGTAGACCGCATTGTGGCGCTCGAGCTGCGGGTGGATGAATTTTGGAGCATACGCGATGCTGAGAGGCTCGTGGATAGCACGTTTAGCGAGTTGTTCACGCCTCAGGGTAGGGCAGCACAGGGGGTGACCATCAGGCGGAGCAACAAAGGCAGGCAGGTAGTGCAGGGAACCCCTGCGGACATCCCCCTTTCAAACAAGTATACCGCTTTGGATACTGTTGAGGGGGATGACTCACCAGGGGAAGGCAGCAGCAGCCAACTTCCTGGCACTGGCGGTGCTCCTGCTGCCCAGGAAGGGGGGAAAAAGAGTGGGAGAGCAATAGTGGTAGGGGATTCTATAGTAAGGGGAACAGATAGGCGTTTCTGTGGCCGTAGACGTGAATCCAGGATGGTTTGTTGCCTCCCTGGTGCCAGGGTCAAGGATGTCACTGAGCGGCTGCAGGGCATTCTGGAGGGGGAGGGTGAACAGCCAGTGGTCGTGGTCCACATTGGTACCAACGACATAGGTAAAAAGAGGGATGAGGTCCTGCAGCAAGAATTTAGGGAGCTAGGTGAAGGATTAAAGAGCAGGACCTCAAGGGTTGTAATCTCTGGATTACTCCCAGTGCCACGTGCTAGTAAGTATAGAAATAGGAAGATAGAACAGATGAATGCGTGGCTAAAGGGATGGTGCAGGGGGGAGGGCTTTAGTTTCCTGGATCACTGGGTCTGCTTCTGGGAAAGGTGGGACTTGTACAAGTCGGACGGTTTACACCTGAACCAGAGGGGAACCAATATCCTTGCGGGGAGGTTTGCTAGCACTGCTGGGGGGGGTTTAAACTAACTTGGCAGGGGGATGGGGTACAGAGTGGAGCTATAGTAGGGGTGATTTACAGCCAAATACAGAGGGAAAAACAAGTCAGCTGGGAAGGCAAAGCAAATATGTGAAGGCAAAAGAGAATATGGCAGGGCTGGAAGGCATTTATTTTAATGCAAGGAGTCTTGCAAATAAGGTGGATGAACTGAAGTTGTTGTTGAACACATGGGAGTACGATATTGTTGCTATCACGGAGACATGGTTGAGGGAGGGTCAGGACTGGCAGCTCAATATTCCGGGGTATAGAATCTTCAGGCGAGACAGAGGGGGGTGTAAAAGGGGAGGGGGTGTTGCAATATTAATTAAGGAGTCAATTACTGCTGTAAGGAGGGATGATATATTAGCGGGTTCCTCTAATGAGGCCATATGGGTAGAACTTAAAAACAAAAAGGGGGCAAGCACTTTGCTGGGAGTGTACTATAGGCCCCCAAACAGTCAGGGGGAGATAGAGGAACAGATATGTAGGCAAATCTCAGAAAAGTGCGAAAATAATAGGGTAATAATAGTGGGGGATTTCAACTTCCCCAATATAAATTGGGATAGTCAGAGTGTGAAAGGCTTAGAGGGTGCAGAATTCTTAAAGTGCATCCAGGAGAGCTTTTTGAGCCAACATGTAGAAAGTCCTACAAGAGAGGGGGCGGTACTGGACCTAATTCTGGGGAATGTAGCCGGGCAAGTGGTGGAAGTGTCAGTAGGAGAGCATTTTGGCGACAGTGACCACAATTCGGTGAGATTTAAGGTGGTCATGGAAAAAGACAAAGACGGCCCGGAAATAAGGGTTCTAAATTGGGGGAAGGCCGATTTTAATATGATAAGGCAGGATCTGGCCAAATTGGACTGGGAGCAGCTACTTATAGGAAAATCCGCATCAAAACAGTGGGAGACTTTCAGAAGGGAAATAGAGAGAGTACAACGCCAACATGTTCCTGTAAAGGTCAAGGGTGGGACCAACAAGCAAAGGGAACCTTGGATGACAAGGGATATACAAAAATGCATTAGAAATAAAAGGGGGGCTTTTGGCAGTTACAAAAGACTAAAGACGGAAGAAGCCCTAGAGGAGTATAAAAAATGCAGGGGCATACTTAAAAAAGAAATTAGGAGGGCGAGGAGGGGCCATGAAATAACACTGGCGAGCAAAATAAAGGAAAATCCAAAGATGTTTTATAAGTATATTAAGGGCAAGAGGATAACCAGGGAAAGGGTAGGGCCCATTAGGGACCAAAGTGGCAATCTGTGTGTAGAGCCAGATGATGTAGGCAGGGTTTTAAATGAATTTTTTGCATCTGTGTTCACTATGGAGAAAGACGATGCAGACATAGAAATCGGGCAAGGGGGCGGTGACATACTTGAACATATTAGCATCGAGAGGGAGGAGGTGCTAGCGGTTTTAGCAGGCCAAAAAGTGGATAAATCCCCAGGCCCAGACGAGATGTATCCCAGGCTGCTGTGGGAGGCAAAGGAGGAGATTGCAGGGGCTCTGACACAAATTTTCAGAACCTCTCTGGCCACAGGGGATGTACCAGAGGACTGGAGAACAGCTAACGTAGTACCATTATTCAAGAAGGGTAGCAGGGATAAACCAGGGAATTACAGGCCAGTGAGCCTAACATCTGTGGTAGGGAAATTATTGGAAAAAATTCTGAGGGACAAAATTAGTCTCCACTTGGAGAGGCAAGGATTAATCGGGGATAGTCAGCATGGCTTTGTCAAGGGTAAATCATGTCTGACAAATCTGATTGAATTTTTCGAGGGGATGACTAGGGGGGTGGATGAGGGAAATGCTGTGGATGTGGTTTACATGGACTTCAGTAAAGCTTTTGACAAAGTCCCGCATAGGAGACTGGTCAAGAAGGTAAGAGCCCATGGGATCCAGGGTGCCTTGGCGCGTTGGATCCTAAACTGGCTGAGTGGCAGGAGGCAGAGGGTGATGGTCGAAGGTTGCTTTTGTGACTGGAAGCCTGTGTCCAGTGGGGTACCTCAGGGATCGGTGCTGGGTCCCTTGTTGTTTGTGATCTACATAAATGATTTGGATGAGAATGTAAAAGGTATGATCAGTAAGTTCGCAGATGACACGAAAATTGGTGGGGTGGTAAATTGCGAGGAGGAAAGCCTCAGGCTACAGGACGATATAAACGGGTTGGTCAGATGGGCGGAAAAGTGGCAAATGGAATTTAACCCTGAAAAGTGCGAGGTGATGCATTTTGGACGGACAAATAAGGCAAGGGAATACACAATGAGTGGTAGGACCCTAGGAAGTACAGAGGGTCAGAGGGACCTTGGTGTACATGTACATAGATCCCTGAAGGCAGCGGAACAGGTAGATAAGGTGGTTAAAAAGGCATATGGGATACTTGCCTTCATTAGCCGAGGCATAGAATATAAGAGCAGGGAGGTTATGATGGAACTGTACAAAGCGCTGGTGAGGCCACAGCTGGAGTACTGTGTGCAGTTCTGGTCGCCTCACTATAGGAAGGATGTGATTGCTTTGGAGAGGGTGCAGAGAAGATTCACCAGGATGTTACCTGGGATGGAGCGCCTCAGCTATGAAGAGAGGCTGGACAGGCTGGGGTTGTTTTCCTTGGAGCAAAGAAGGCTGAGGGGGGACCTGATTGAGGTGTACAAAATGATGAGGGGCATAGATAGGGTAGACAAAGAGGAACTTTTCCCCTTAGTAGGGGGGTCAATAACAAGGGGGCATAGATTCAGGGTAAGGGGCAGGAGATTTAGAGGGGATTTGAGGAGGAACTTTTTCACCCAGAGGGTGGTTGGAATGTGGAACTCCATGCCTGAAAGGGTGGTAGAGGCAGGAACCCTCACAACATTCAAGAAGCATTTGGATGAGCACTTGAAATGCCATTGCATACAAGGCTATGGACCAAATGCTGGAAAATGGGATTAGACTGGACAGGGATGGATGGGCGGCGCAGACACGATGGGCCGAAGGGCCTCTTTCTGTGCTGTAAAACTCTATGACTCTATGACTCTATGATAAAGTAAAAATCAATCATATTATGGTCACTTGTCCCTAAAGGCCCCTTCACCACAAGATTATTGATTAGCCCGTTCTAACTACACATTAGCAAATCCAGAATAGCCTGTTCTCTGGTTGGTTCCTCCACATATTGATCCAGGGAACCATCTCGCATACATTCCAAGAATTTGTCCTCCACACCATTAGTGGCAAGTTGATTTGGCGAGTCATTATGTAGGTTAAAGTCCTCCATGATTACAGTATTGTCCTTGTTACATACACTTCTAATTTCTAGATTTTTACTGTGCTCCACATTACCACTCCTCTTTGGTGGCCTACACACTGCTCCCATCAATATTTTCCACCCTTTGCTGATCCCTTAGCTCCACACAAACTGATTTTTAAAGAGGGAGTCTCTCTGTAAGTGACCCCTTTTAATGCTGGCGTCTCTCCGCGTCGGTCCAATTTTACAGAGGGAATCTCTCCGTCAGGGAGCCCTGTTAAAGAGGGAGTCTCACCATCAGTGGCCCCTGTTAAAGAGGGAGTCTCTGAGCCAGGGACCCGTTTTAAAAATGATTCTCTCCATCAGGGACACCTATTACAATACAATACAATACAAATCGCTTTATTGGCATGATAAGGTACATCTTATGTTGCCAAAGCATCAAAATACATTTATGGTTGAACACATAAACGCGGTTCCATTCATACAGTGTATAAACAGGTATATCCCTGAGTTTATAAATATATTTTCGCCTTGTTTATATATATTCTTGTCTTAGTTTACTGGTTGTCCCTCTGTTCATGGCAAGCTGTAACATAGTGTGCCGCCAGTGTTACACAGCTTCTCTCCTCCCCCAGTAGGAATGGGAGTTTTTGGTTGTCAGTCAGATTTCTGAATTCAGGGCATATTTGTGAGAATTTTTGATAGAAATTCTCTCTGATGCCCTGATATTTTCCACAGGCTGTGAGGAAGTGCATCTCTGTCTCAACTACTCCCTGACTGCAGTGAGAGCATATCCTGTCTTCTCTTGGCAGCCTGGTCTGCCTGTGTCTGCCTTTTTCGATCGCTAGGCTATGTTCGCTAAGTCTGTACCTTGTCAAGGTTCTTCTCAGTTTGTTATCCTTTACCATGGTCAGGTAATCAGCTATGTTGTATTGTCTGTTTAGGGCCAAGTAGCAATTGAGTTTGCTTTGGGTTTTTGTTGTTTCTGCCCAATATGACAGATATTTTTCCTTTTGCTTAGCGACGATTGTGTTGGGTCGAATTCTTTGTGTTACCCTGTCACTGTCCTGGGGCTGGTTATTGTTAGTATTGTTAGTAGTTACTTTATTGAGTCCCAGGACTAGTTGACTGAGGGTATTCTTCTTTATGGTCAGCTCTTGGCATTTCAGGGCGTCGTAGTGATAGCATTGGGGGTTGCTCATTTGTAGGTGATTCCAAAATTTGGTGGCTCTTTTTTGGATAGTGATTATTAATGGGTATTGGCCTAGTTCCGCCCTGCATGCGTTGTTTACTGTTTTCCTTTGAGTCCGGAGGATACTTTTACAGAATTCCGCATGTAGGATCTCAATTGGGTGTTTGTCCCATTTTGCAAAATCTTGTTGTGTTAGTGGTCCCCAGACCTCACTGCCATAGAGTGCAATTGGTTCAATTACTGATTTGAAAATTTTGAGCCAAATGCTAATTGGGATTTCTATTTGGATTGATTTTTTGATGGCATAGAAAGCCCTTCTTGCTTTCTCTTTCAGTTCATTCACAGCCAGTTTGAAGTTTCCCGTAGAACTGATTTTTAAGCCCAAGTATGTGTAGTGAGTGGTTTGTTCAATTTTGGTTGTTCCTACTGTGAAATTTATTGTGGGTCCATGTTGTTTGGATCTTTGCTGGAACACAAGGACTTTGGTTTTTTGGGGATTTATTGTCAGGGCCCAAGTCTGGCAGTACGACTCCAGCAGGTCCAGGTTCTGCTGTAGACCCTCCTTAGTTGGTGACAGCAGAACCAGGTCGTCGGCATAGAGGAGGAATTTAACCTTGGATTCATATAGGGTGAGGCCGGGTGCTGTAGATTGTTCAAGTAGTTTTGCCAATCCATTAATGTAAATATTAAAGAGTGTCGGTGAGATTGGCGAGCCCTGCGTCACCCCCCGCCCCTGTGGGAAGTATTTTGTTTGTTTGTCTCCAATTTTAACTGCACATTTATTGTTTGTATACATTGATTTAATTACATCATATGTTTTACCTCCTACCCCGCTTTCGATAAGTTTCAGGAATAAACCGTCATGCCAGATGGAGTCGAAAGCCTTCTGGAAATCTACAAAGCATGCGTAGATTTTGCTTTTGTTATGGTGAACGTGTTTGTCAATTAGGGTCTGTAGGGTGAAGATATGATCGGATGTTCTATAGTTTGGCAGGAATCCAATTTGGCTTTTACTCAAGACATTGTGCTCTTCAAGGAAGTTTATAAGTCTTTTGTTTATGATGCTACAGAATACCTTCCCCAGGTTACTGTTTACACAGATGCCTCGATAGTTGTTTGGGTCGATTTTGTCCCCACTTTTGTATATGGGTGTTATGAGTCCTTTGTTCCAGATGTCAGGGAAATAACCGACACTCAGAACCAAGTTGAAGAGTTTTAGGATAGCCAGTTTCAGTTTGTCGTCTGCGTGTTTAATCATCTCGTTTAGTATGCCGTCTGTCCCGCAAGCTTTTCCTGGTCGCAGGTCCTTGAGTTTTTCAAGAAGTTCTTTTTCTGTTATTATGGCGTCTAGCGGGTTTTGGTTATCTTTTATGGCCATTTCAAGCTTTTCAAGTTTTTTGCGTATTTGGTGTTGCTCTGGTCCTAGTGTGTTTTTCTGGTATAATTTTTCAAAGTGGTTTACCCATGTGTCCCCATTTTGAATGGACAAATCGTCGTGTTGTTTTTTGTGTAGTGTTTTCAAGTTGTCCCAGAAACAATTCGACTCAATGGATTCCTCCATGGAGCTGAGTGTATTCTTAATAAATTGCTCTTTTTTGGTCCTGAGTGTGTTTCTGTATTGTGTTAGCGTCTGACAATAAGTAAGGCGTAATTCCTCGTTTTCTGGATGTCTGTGTTTTTGGTTTGATAGTTTTCTAAGTTTTTTCCTCATGTTATGGCAATCATGGTCAAACCATTTTTCATAGTTTTTTGTTTTGGGTTTGTTCTTGCGAGCTTTCAAGTTTGCATTTGTTGCCAAATTATCAAAAATATTGTTTAGTTTACTAACTGCCCGGTTTACGCCTTCTTTATTGTGAGTGTATATGTTATCCAGAAAGGTGTCTAAGAGAGCTTGAGTTGATGCATTGCTAATTGTTTTCTGGTATTTTTCCGTGTCGTTTTTGGCCCATCTGTACGATTTTTTGGTGTTGTACAGTTTACTGGGTTGTGTTTCTATGTTGTTTGTTTCTGTCTTTTTGAGAAACATAGTAATTTGGCTGTGATCTGACAGTGTTGTTTGTGGTTTGACTGTGAATGCTCTGAAAGAGGATGGGTCCAAGTCTGTAATCATATAGTCTACTGTGCTGCAGCCAAGAGGTGAGCAGTAGGTCGATCTTCCTAGGAGGTCTCCTATGAACCTACCATTGACAATGTACAGACCCAGGTTTCGACAGAGCTGTAGTAGCTGTTTACCGTTGGTATTTGATTGCTTGTCGCAGTTATGCCTGTATGGAAGGGAAGGGATGTCAAAGTGGTTATTCCCGAATACGTAATTGTTTCCCTGATTATTGGTGAAGTCTGGTTCTTCGCCCGTTCTTGAATTGAGGTCCCCACAGATCAACACGTTCCCCTGGGCCTGGTATTGGATAATTTCCCCCTCCATGTTGGAGAAGGTGTCCTCTTTGTAGTACGGGGAATCGATTGGAGGGATATAAAGTGCGCAAATGTAAACATCTTGGGTGTTTGAGATAATCTCCCTCTCAAGTTTGAGCCACATATGGTTTTCGCCCTTTTTTATAAATTTGATGTAATTCTTAAGTTCTGTTTTAAACCAGATCAGTATGCCTCCGGAGTCTCTGCCTTGGGTTACACTTGGTAATTTATTGGAGGGGACCACTAGCTCAGTGTACCCTTGGGGACAGCCGGTGTGTCCTTTTCCTTTATACCAAGTTTCCTGTAAAATGATAATATCTAGATCTTTAGTTTCCTCTATGAACTCTGGGGTCCTACTCTTCACTTCTCGCAGTGAAGAGCGTAGACCTTGGATATTCCAGGTCGAAATATATAAGGATTTCATGTTAAGTTTTATCTTTTTCTATGATAGGTTAAAGAGTGGTACGTGTTTGTCGTGTCTAAGTGTGGGGAAAAAAAAGATCACCCCAGTTGTCTACAAAAGTTAATACAATTTGGTTACAGTTCTTTCTATTAATTAGTCCTTGATCCATAAGGCGGAAGTAGATGCTGCTGCACATCTGCTTATTGTCTCTTAATGGATTGTTTCTGTCTGAGGTATTGCGTACGTCCTGTGCATCTCTCCCTCTGTCTGGCTGGTAGCGGTCCTATTCCCCTGTGGGACAGGAGTGGTGCAGGTCTGATAATGTTGTTTTGCATGGGGATCCTCTCCGGTCTCGGTTGGTGTGTTGGTGGTCTTTGTAGTGTTCCTGATATGTACCCCGCTGATCTCTGGTGGTCGGGGGGGGGTCCTCTTGGAGTCTGGGTATGGACCCGGTTAAAAGCGACGTCCTTCAGGGCTTTAGCAAAGATCGATATTTTTTGCCTTTGGATGTGGACGTGGTCGTAAAGACATTCTTCATCGAGGGTGGGGTGTTGGGCCAGGTGTACGTTGTGGTTTGATTCGCATTCTGTTGCTATGCTGGCATTTATCTCATGAATTGTGTTGTTGTTGAAGTCTGTTCTCGGCAATATTGTGGAAACAGTGATTCTAGTGTTTGGAAATGTACTGCTTGCCTTCCTAATCATTGCTCTGAGCGATGTTGCTACCTCTTTCTGTTTGGCCTTTAGGTCATTTGTGCCCGTGTGTATTATTATGTGTTGGGGGGAGCCTAATCTGGCTTTGGTCAGCCATCCCATGGCTCTGTCTGTTGTTGGGCACCAAATCTTTTCTACTTTACTTCTAGGGAAGAGCTTTTTCTCCCATAGAAATTTCCCATTTGAGTCTATGAGTATTACGACGTCAGCCTTGTTTGTGTTTACTGTCTGGTGGCTTTCGCCTGGACTCATAGTGTGTGTGCTGGGCTGGGGTGTCTGGTGTGTGCGTACCTCTTGTGAGCGGCTCGCTTGTGGTTCCATGGTGGTGGGGGAAGATTGCGAGTCAGCATGCTGGTCGGTCTGTGTGGCACCCCTTGTATTGTGTGTCTGTTGCTTTTGTTCCGTGTGGGAGTGCAGCCGTTCCGTCCGGCTCTGTCTTGTCTTATCTCTAGTCTCTGGTTGCTGGTCTAATGGTGTTTTCTCTCCTCTATGGCTCTCTTCTTTTTCCTGCAGCTCTTTCACCTGATTCTTAAGTAGATTCACCTGGTTATCAAGTCTATTCAGCTCTCTCTTGTGTCTCTCCCTCTCCTGCTTTTGTTTGTCATTCAATTTGAGGACCTCTTCTCTAAGTTTAACCATCTCTATCTCTAATTGATAAAATTTATCTTTTGGTTGTATCTGGCTGTGTGATCCCGGGGTATGTGTCTGGTCGGCCCTGGAAGGCTCACTCACTTCCTGGCTAAGCTGGTCGGCCCTGGAAGGCTCACTCACTTCCTGGCTATGCTGCTCTTCTCTTGGTGGGCTGGGAATGGTAGGGGAACTATGTGTGGCTTCCTCCGTGGTAGTTATGCTGGGGTTTGTCAGTTGTATCGTGTGGCTGTGGTTCCCCGGGGTTAGTGTCTGGTTTGAACTGTGTGGCTCGTTCATCCCTTGACCATGCAGATTTTCTCCTGGTAAGTTGTCAATGTTGGGGGGAGTGCGGGCCACTCTGGGGCTGTTCATTCCCCTCGTAGTTGATCTTTTCAGTGTCCTGAAGGCCGTTGCAAATTTGTCGAGGTTGCCTTGCACTAATATTGTTCCGGTATTGTACGCGTTGACAGTCGTGATTGAACTGTCTCCTGGTGTGTTAATTTTCATTATGGACCCATTTGCGGTATTTTTTAGCTTAACACTGGTATAGTGTGATTTTATTGCTCTGATCCAAGCCGCTGGCTGATCTGAGTAGAATATGAGGTTACTTTTTGTCCCATTGTTGTAACAGTCAGTAAAGAGAGTTTCTGGTTTTTCTCTCATCTGAGCATGCTTGATCGTTTTTATAGCTTTTTTTGTGGTGTTGGGGGGAATCTGGAAGCGGGGCTGTTGTGGATCTTCTGATTCGCTCATTTTTGGTAAAGTATTGTTGATCTTAGAATAAGCTTTTCTGGGGCCCCGGGTTTGGTGTTACCCTCTCCCTGTTCGCGAACTTTCCCGGTCCCCCTCTCCGACCCCGTGGTCCCTGGGCCTCGGCTCCTGGGTTCACCCTTCTCAGGTCTGAGTCTGTGAGCCACTGTTTCCCGGTGCCTTCGGGCTGTTCCCCTCCCCCTCAGAGGTCTCTGGGCCTCTGTTTCGGCCTGGCTCCTCGGGCCTTTCCCTGGGCCTCCCTCCCTGGGCCCTGTACTCACGGTCTTGGTTGTGAGCCTTCTGGTTGCTCTCCTTCTCCTCAGAGGTCTCTGTGCCTGCTGGCCTGGCTCCTCGGGCCTTTCCCGTGCTGGATTGTTGGGCTGTGGCCCGAGTCCCCTCGGCTGTGCTGATTGCTGGATTTCCGGGCTGCGTTCCGAATCTCCTCGGCTGTGCCGATTTCTGCGATGCGGCCCGAGTCCTCTCCGCTGTGCCGATTGCCGGGCTGCGTTCCGGATCTCCTCGGCTGTGCCGATTTCTGGGATGCGGCCCGAGTCCCCTCGGCTGTGCCGGTTGCTGGACCGCTGGGCTGCGGCCCGAGTCACCTCGCCTCCTCGAACTCGGTCCCGATGCCGCCGACTCAACCACCGCTGCTGAAGCCCCGTGTGGCTGCCGTTCACTGGTTTGTGTAGTTCTTCTCTTGTTTCTTTTTTTTTTTTTTGCTTTGGCTTTTTTTTTTCCTCTATTTTCCTCTGGGTTTTTTTTTCTTTGGTAGTCTTTCTGGCGGTCTTTTCCTTCTCTACTTTGTCTAGACTAATCTAAACTTAAACTAACCTAAACTAAACTAACTTAACTAGAACTAAATTTAATTTTAAAACCTTTTTAAAAATTGAAATGAAATGAAACTTTTTTTTCCCCACTTTAGACACTAAAAACACTAAAATCTCAGCAGCCCATCTTCAGCATGTGTATTCACTCCGTCTGCAATTCTCTCACAGTCACAGTCACCATGTCAGTGCGGGGCAGTGTGTGAGAGTCACAGGCACCATGTCAGTGCGGGGCAGTGTGTGAGAGTCACAGGCACCATGTCAGTGCGGGGCAGTGTGTGAGAGTCACAGGCAACATGTCAGTGCGGGGCAGTGTGTATGCCCTATATCACCCGATATGAATCCAAGGTTAAATTCCTCCTCTATGCAGACGACCTGGTTCTGCTGTCACCAACTAAGGAGGGTCTGCAGCAGAACCTGGACCTGCTGGAGTCGTACTGCCAGACTTGGGCCCTGACAATAAATCCCCAAAAAAACAAAGTCCTTGTGTTCCAGCAAAGATCCAAACATCAGGGACCCAAAATAAATTTCACACTAGGAACAACCAAAATTGAACAAACCACTAACTACACATACTTAGGCTTAAAAATCAGTTCTACAGGAAACTTCAAACTGGCTGTGAATGAACTGAAAGAGAAAGCAAGAAGGGCTTTCTATGCCATCAAAAAATCAATCCAAATAGAAATCCCAATTAGCATTTGGCTCAAAATTTTCAAATCAATAATTGAACCAATTGCACTCTATGGCAGTGAGGTACGGGGACCGCTAACACAACAAGAATTTGCAAAATGGGACAAACACCCAATTGAGATCCTACATGCAGAATTCTGTAAAAGTATCCTCCGGACTCAAAGGAAAACAGTAAACAATGCATGCAGGGCGGAACTAGGCCAATATCCATTAATAATCACTATCCAAAAAAGAGCCACCAAATGTTGGAATCACCTACAAATGAGCAACCCCCAATGCTATCACTACGACGCCCTAAAATGCCAAGAGCTGACCATAAAGAAGAATACCCTCAGTCAACTAGTCCTGGGACTCAGTGAAGTAACTACTAACAATACTAACAATAACCAGCCCCAGGACAGTGACAGGGTAACACAAAGAATTCGACCCAACACAATCGTCGCTAAGCAAAAGGAAAAATATCTGACATATTGGGCAGAAACAACAAAAACCCAAAGCAAACTCAATTGCTACTTGGCCCTAAACAGACAATACAACATAGCTGATTACCTGACCATGGTAAAGGATAACAAACTGAGAAGAACCTTGACAAGGTGCAGACTTAGCGAACATAGCCTAGCGATCGAAAAAGGCAGACACAGGCAGACCAGGCTGCCAAGAGAAGACAGGATATGCTCTCACTGCAGTCAGGGAGTAGTGGAGACAGAGATGCACTTCCTCACAGCCTGTGGAAAATATCATGGCATCAGGGAGAATTTCTACCAAAAATTCTCACAAATATGCCCTGAATTCAGAAATCTGAATGACAACCAAAAACTCCCATACCTACTGGGGGAGGAGAGAAGCTGTGTAACTCTGGCGGCACACTATGTTACAGCTTGCCATGAACAGAGGGACAACCAGTAAACTAAGAAAAGAGTATATATAAATAATGCGATTGTATATTTATACACTCAGGGATATACCTGTTTATACACTGTATGAATAGAACTGCGTTTATGTGTTCAACCATAAATGTATTGTGATGCTTTGGCAACATAAGATGTACCTTATCATGCCAATAAAGCGATTTGAATTTGAATTTCAATTTGTGTGAGAGAGTTACAGGCACCATGTCAGTGCGGGGCAGTGTGTGAGAGAGTCACAGGCACCATGTCAGTGCGGGGCAGTGTGGGTGAGAGTCACAGACACCATGTCAGTGCGGGGCAGTGTGTGAGAGTCACAGGCACCATGTCAGAGTGGGGCAGTGTGTGTGAGAGTCACAGGCACCATGTCAGTGCGGGGCAGTGTGTGAGAGTCACAGGCACCATGTCAGTGCGGGGCAGTGTGTGAGAGAGTCACAGGCACCATGTCAGTGCGGGGCAGTGTGTGAGAGTCACAGGCACCATGTCAGTGCGGGGCAGTGTGTGAGAGTCACAGGCACCATGTCAGTGCGGGGCAGTGTGTGAGAGTCACAGGCACCATGTCAGTGCGGGGCAGTGTGTGTGAGAGTCACAGGCACCATGTCAGTGCGGGGCGGTGTGTGAGAGAGTCACAGGCACCATGTCAGTGCGGGGCAGTGTGAGAGAGTCACAGGCACCATGTCAGTGTGGGGCAGAGTGTGAGAGAGTCACAGGCACCATGTCAGTGTGGGGCAGTGTGTGAGAGTCAGAGACACCATGTCAGTGCGGGGCAGTGTGTGAGAGAGTCACAGGCACCATGTCAGTGTGGGGCAGAGTGTGAGAGAGTCACAGACACCATGTCAGTGTGGGGCAGTGTGTGAGAGAGTCACAGACACCATGTCAGTGCGGGGCAGTGTGAGAGAGTCACAGACACCATGTCAGTGTGGGGCAGTGTGTGAGAGTCACAGGCACCATGTCAGTGCGGGACAGTGTGAGAGAGTCACAGGCACCATGTCAGTGCGGGGCAGTGTGTGAGAGAGTCACAGGCACCATGTCAGTGCGGGGCAGTGTGTGAGAGAGTCACAGGCACCATGTCAGTGCGGGGCAGTGTGTGAGAGAGTCACAGACACCATGTCAGTGCGGGGCAGTGTGTGAGACTCACAGACACCATGTCAGTGCGGGGCAGTGTGTGAGAGAGTCACAGACACCATGTCAGTGCGGGACAGTGTGTGAGATAGTCACAGACACCATGTCAGTGCGGGACAGTGTGTGAGAGAGTCACAGGCACCATGTCAGTGCGGGGCAGTGTGTGAGAGAGTCACAGGCACCATGTCAGTGCGGGGCAGTGTGTGAGAGTCACAGACACCATGTCAGGGCCGGGCAGTGTGTGAGAGAATCACAGGCACCATGTCAGTGCGGGGCAGTGTGTGAGAGAGTCACAGACACCATGTCAGTGCGGGGCAGTGTGTGAGAGTCACAGACACCATGTCAGGGCCGGGCAGTGTGTGAGAGTCACAGACACCATGTCAGTGCGGGGCAGTGTGGGAGATCGTCACAGGCACCATGTCAGTGCGGGGCGGTGTGTGAGATTCACAGACACCATGTCAGTGTGGGGCAGTGTGTGAGAGAGTCACAGGCACCATGTCAGTGCGGGGCAGTGTGTGATAGTCACAGACACCATGTCATTGCGCGGCTGTGTGTGAGAGTCACAGGCACCATGTCAGTGCGGGGCAGTGTGTGAGAGAGTCAGAGGCACCATGTCAGTGCGGGGCAGTGTGTGAGAGTCACAGGCACCATGTCAGTGCGGGGCAATGTGTGAGAGAGTCACAGGCACCATGTCAGTGCGGGGCAGTGTGTGAGAGAGTCAGAGGCACCATGTCAGTGCGGGGCAGTGTGTGAGAGAGTCACAGACACCATGTCAGTGCGGGGCAGTGTGTGAGAGAGTGACAGACACCATGTCAGTGCGGGGCAGTGTGTGAGAGTCACAGACACCATGTCAGTGCGGGGCAGTGTGTGAGAGTCACAGGCACCATGTCAGTGCGCGGCAGTGCGTGAGAGAGTCACAGGCACCATGTCAGTGCGGGACAGTGTGTGTGAGAGTCACAGGCACCATGTCATTTCGGGGCAATATGTGAGAGAGTCACAGGCACCATGTCAGTGCGGGTCAGTGTGTGAGAGAGTCAGAGGCACCATGTCAGTGCGGGGCAGTGTGTGAGAGAGTCACAGACACCATGTCAGTGCGGGGCAGTGTGTGAGAGAGTCACAGGCACCATGTCAGTGCGGGGCAGTGTGTAAGAGAGTGACAGACACCATGTCAGTGCGGGGCAGTGTGTGAGAGTCACAGGAACCATGTCAGTGCGGGGCAGTGTGTGTGAGAGTCACAGGCACCATGTCATTTCGGGGCAGTGTGTGAGAGAGTCACAGGCACCATGTCAGTGCGGGGCAGTGTGTGAGAGTCACAGGCACCATGTCATTTCGGGGCAGTGTGTGTGAGAGTCACAGGCACCATGTCATTTCGGGGCAATGTGTGAGAGAGTCACAGGCACCATGTCAGTGCGGGGCAGTGTGTGTGAGAGTCACAGGCACCATGTCAGTGCGGGGCAGTGTGAGAGAGTCACAGACACCATGTCAGTACGGGGCAGTGTGTGAGAGAGTCACAGACACCATGTCAGTGAGGGGCAGTGTGTGAGAGAGTCACAGGCACCATGTCAGTGCGGGGCAGTGTGTGAGACAGTCACAGGCACCATGTCAGTGCGGGGCAGTGTGTGAGAGTCACAGACACCATGTCACTGCGGGGCAGTGTGTGAGAGAGTCACAGACACCATGTCAGTGCGGGGCAGTGTGTGAGAGACTCACAGACACCATGTCAGTGCGGGGCAGTGTGTGAGAGACTCACAGACACCATGTCAGTGCGGGGCAGTGTGTGAGAGTCACAGACACCATGTCAGTGCGGGGCAGTGTGTGAGAGTCACAGACATCATGTCAGTGCGGGGCTGTGTGTGAGAGAGTCACAGGCACCATGTCATTGCGGGGCAGTGTGTGTGAGAGTCAGAGACACCATGTCAGTGCGGGGCAGTGTGTGAGAGTCACAGACACCATGTCAGTGCGGGGCTGTGAGTGAGAGAGTCACAGGCACCATGTCATTGCGGGGCAGTGTGTGTGAGAGTCACAGGCACCATGTCAGTGTGGGGAAGTGTGTGAGAGTCACAGACACCATGTCAGTGCAGGGCAGTGTGTGAGAGTCACAGACACCATGTCAGTGCGGGTCAGTATGTGAGAGAGTCACAGGCACCATGTCAGTGCGGGGCAGTGTGTGAGATATTCACAGGCACCATGTCAGTGCGGGGCAGTGTGTGTGAGAGTCACAGGTACCATGTCAGTGTGGGGCAGCATGTCTGAGAGTCACAGACACCATGTCAGTGCGGGGCAGTGTGTGAGAGTCACAGACACCATGTCAGTGCGGGACAGTGTGTGAGAGAGTCACAGACACCATGTCAGTGCGCGGCAGTGTGTGAGACTCACAGACACCATGTAAGTGCGGGGCAGTGTGTGAGGCTCACAGACACCATGTCAGTGCGGGGCAATGTGTGAGACTCACAGACACCATGTCAGTGCGGGGCAGAGTGTGAGAGAGTCACAGACACCATGTCAGTGCGGGGCAGAGTGTGAGAGAGTCACAGACACCATGTCAGTGCGGGACAGTGTGTGAGAGAGTCACAGGCACCATGTCAGTGCGGGGCAGTGTGAGAGAGTCACAGACACCATGTCAGTGCGGGGCAGTGTGTGTGAGAGTCACAGGCACCATGTCAGTGCGGGGCAGTGTGTGAGAGAGTCACAGTCACCATGTCAGTGCGGGACAGTGTGTGTGAGACTCACAGGCACCATGTCAGTGCGGGGCAGTGTGTGAGAGAGTCACAGACACCATGTCAGTGCGGGACAGTGTGTGAGAGAGTCACAGACACCATGTCAGTGCGGGACAGTGTGTGAGAGAGTCACAGGCACCATGTCAGTGCGGGGCACTGTGTGAGAGAGTCACAGGCACCATGTCAGTGCGGGGCAGTGTGTGAGAGTCACAGACACCATGTCAGTACGGGACAGTGTGTGAGAGAGTCACAGGCACCATGTCAGTGCGGGGCAGTGTGTGAGAGAGTCACAGGCACCATGTCAGTGCGGGGCAGTGTGTGAGAGTCACAGACACCATGTCAGGGCCGGGCAGTGTGTGAGAGTCACAGACACCATGTCAGTGCGGGGCAGTGTGTGAGAGTCACAGACTCCATGTCAGTGCGGGGCAATGTGTGAGAGAGTCACAGGAACCATGTCAGTGCGGGGCAGTGTGTGTGAGAGTCACAGGCACCATGTCAGTGTGGGGCAGTGCTTGAGAGAGTCATAGGCACCATGTCAGTGCAGGGCAGTGTGTGAGAGAGTCACAGACACCATGTCAGTGCGGGGCAGTGTGTGAGAGAGTCACAGTCACCATGTCAGTGCGGGACAGTGTGTGTGAGACTCACAGACACCATGTCAGTGCGGGGCAGTGTGTGAGAGAGTCACAGACACCATGTCAGTGCGGGACAGTGTGTGAGAGAGTCACAGACACCATGTCAGTGCGGGGCAGTGTGGGAGAGAGTCAGAGGCACCATGTCAGAGCGGGGCAGTGTGTCAGAGAGTCACAGACACCATGTCAGTGAGGGGCAGTGTGTGAGAGAGTCACAGGCACCATGTCAGTGCGGGGCAGTGTGTGAGAGAGTCACAGGCACCATGTCAGTGCGGGGCAGTGTGTGAGAGTCACAGACACCATGTCACTGCGGGGCAGTGTGTGAGAGAGTCACAGACACCATGTCAGTGCGGGGCAGTGTGTGAGAGACTCACAGACACCATGTCAGTGCGGGGCAGTGTGTGAGAGACTCACAGACACCATGTCAGTGCGGGGCAGTGTGTGAGAGAGTCACAGGCACTATGTCAGTGCGGGGCAGTGTGAGTGAGTCACAGACACCATATCAGTGCGGGGCAGTGTGTGAGAGACTCACAGACACCATGTCAGTGCGGGGCAGTGTGTGAGAGTCACAGACACCATATCAGTGCGGGGCAGTGTGTGAGAGTCACAGGCACCATGTCAGTGCGGGGCTGTGTGTGAGAGAGTCACAGGCACCAAGTCATTGCGGGGCAGTGTGTGAGAGTCACAGACACCATGTCAGTGCGGGGCAGTGTGAGAGAGAGTCACAGACACCATGTCAGTGCGGGACAGTGTGTGAGAGTCACAGACACCATGTCAGTGCGGGGCTGTGTGTGTGAGAGTGACAGGCACCATGTCAGTGCGGGGCAGTGTGTGAGAGTCACAGACACCATATCAGTGCGGGTCAGTATGTGAGAGAGTCACAGGCACCATGTCAGTGCGGGGCAGTGTGTGAGATATTCACAGGCAGCATGTCAGTGCGGGGCAATGTGTGTGAGTGTCACAGACACCATGTCAGTGTGGGGCAGTGTGTGAGAGAGTCACAGGCACCATGTCAGTGCGGGGCAGTGTGTGAGAGAGTCACAGACACCATGTCAGTGCGGGGCAATGTGTGTGAGAGTCACAGACACCATGTCAGTACGGGACAGTGTGTGAGAGAGTCACAGGCACCATGTCAGTGCGGGGCAGTGTGTGAGAGAGTCACAGGCACCATGTCAGTGCGGGGCAGTGTGTGAGAGTCACAGACACCATGTCAGGGCCGGGCAGTGTGTGAGAGTCACAGACACCATGTCAGTGCGGGGCAGTGTGTGAGAGTCACAGACACCATGTCAGTGCGGGGCAATGTGTGAGAGAGTCACAGGAACCATGTCAGTGCGGGGCAGTGTGTGTGAGAGTCACAGGCACCATGTCAGTGTGGGGCAGTGCTTGAGAGAGTCATAGGCACCATGTCAGTGCGGGGCAGTGTGTGAGAGTCACAGGCACCATGTCAGTGCGGGGCAATGTGTGAGAGAGTCACAGGCACCATGTCAGTGCGGGGCAGTGTGTGAGAGTCACAGACACCATGTCAGTGCAGGGCAGTGTGTGAGAGAGTCACAGACACCATGTCAGTGCGGGGCAGTGTGTGAGAGAGTCACAGTCACCATGTCAGTGCGGGACAGTGTGTGTGAGACTCACAGACACCATGTCAGTGCGGGGCAGTGTGTGAGAGAGTCACAGACACCATGTCAGTGCGGGACAGTGTGTGAGAGAGTCACAGACACCATGTCAGTGCGGGGCAGTGTGGGAGAGAGTCAGAGGCACCATGTCAGAGCGGGGCAGTGTGTGAGAGAGTCACAGACACCATGTCAGTGAGGGGCAGTGTGTGAGAGAGTCACAGGCACCATGTCAGTGCGGGGCAGTGTGTGAGAGAGTCACAGGCACCATGTCAGTGCGGGGCAGTGTGTGAGAGTCACAGACACCATGTCACTGCGGGGCAGTGTGTGAGAGAGTCACAGACACCATGTCAGTGCGGGGCAGTGTGTGAGAGACTCACAGACACCATGTCAGTGCGGGGCAGTGTGTGAGAGACTCACAGACACCATGTCAGTGTGGGGCAGTGTGTGAGAGAGTCACAGGCACTATGTCAGTGCGGGGCAGTGTGAGAGAGTCACAGACACCATATCAGTGCGGGGCAGTGTGTGAGAGACTCACAGACACCATGTCAGTGCGGGGCAGTGTGTGAGAGTCACAGACACCATATCAGTGCGGGGCAGTGTGTGAGAGTCACAGACATCATGTCAGTGCGGGGCTGTGTGTGAGAGAGTCACAGGCACCAAGTCATTGCGGGGCAGTGTGTGAGAGTCACAGACACCATGTCAGTGCGGGGCAGTGTGAGAGAGAGTCACAGACACCATGTCAGTGCGGGACAGTGTGTGAGAGTCACAGACACCATGTCAGTGCGGGGCTGTGTGTGTGAGAGTGACAGGCACCATGTCAGTGCGGGGCAGTGTGTGAGAGTCACAGACACCATATCAGTGCGGGTCAGTATGTGAGAGAGTCACAGGCACCATGTCAGTGCGGGGCAGTGTGTGAGATATTCACAGGCAGCATGTCAGTGCGGGGCAATGTGTGTGAGTGTCACAGACACCATGTCAGTGTGGGGCAGTGTGTGAGAGAGTCACAGGCACCATGTCAGTGCGGGGCAGTGTGTGAGAGAGTCACAGACACCATGTCAGTGCGGGGCAATGTGTGTGAGAGTCACAGACACCATGTCAGTGCGGGACAGTGTGTGAGAGAGTCACAGGCACCATGTCAGTGTGGGGCAATGTGTGTGAGAGTCACAGACACCATGTCAGTGTGGGGCAGTGTGTGAGAGTCACAGACACCATGTCAGTGCGGGACAGTGTGTGAGAGAGTCACAGACACCATGTCAGTGCGCGGCAGTGTGTGAGACTCACAGACACCATGTAAGTGCGGGGCAGTGTGTGAGGCTCACAGACACCATGTCAGTGCGGGGCAATGAGTGAGACTCACAGACACCATGTCAGTGCGGGGCAGAGTGTGAGAGAGTCACAGACACCATGCCAGTGCGGGGCAGTGTGTGAGAGAGTCACAGACACCATGTCAGTGCGGGGCAGTGTGAGAGAGTCACAGACACTATGTCAGTGTGGGGCAGTGTGTGAGAGTCACAGGCACCATGTCAGTGCGGGACAGTGTGAGAGAGTCACAGGCACCATGTCAGTGCGGGGCAGTGTGTGAGAGAGTCACAGGCACCATGTCAGTGCGGGGCAGTGTGTGAGAGAGTCACAGGCACCATGTCAGTGCGGGGCAGTGTGTGAGAGAGTCACAGACACCATGTCAGTGCGGGGCAGTGTGTGAGACTCACAGACACCATGTCAGTGCGGGGCAGTGTGTGAGAGTGTCACAGACACCATGTCAGTGCGGGTCAGTGTGTGAGATAGTCACAGACACCATGACAGTGCGGGACAGTGTGTGAGAGAGTCACAGGCACCATGTCAGTGCGGGGCAGTGTGTGAGAGAGTCACAGGCACCATGTCAGTGTGGGGCAGTGTGTGAGAGTCACAGACACCATGTCAGTACGGGACAGTGTGTGAGAGAGTCACAGACACCATGTCAGTGCGGGGCAGTGTGTGAGAGTCACAGACGCCATGTCAGGGCCGGGCAGTGTGTGAGAGTCACAGACACCATGTCAGTGCGGGGCAGTGTGTGAGAGTCACAGACACCATGTCATTTCGGGGCAATATGTGAGAGAGTCACAGGAACCATGTCAGTGCGGGGCAGTGTGTGTGAGAGTCACAGGCACCATGTCATTTCGGGGCAGTGTGTGTGAGAGTCACAGACACCATGTCAGTGCGGGGCAGTGTGTGTGAGAGTCACAGACACCATGTCAGTGCGGGGCAGTGTGTGAGAGTCACAGACACCATGTCATTTCGGGGCAATATGTGAGAGAGTCACAGACACCATGTCAGTGCGGGGCAGTGTGTGAGAGTCACAGGCACCATGTCAGTGCGGGGCAGTGTGTGAGAGAGTCACAGGCACCATGTCAGTGCGGGGCAGTGTGTGAGAGAGTCAGAGGCACCATGTCAGTGCGGGGCAGTGTGTGAGAGAGTCACAGACACCATGTCAGTGCGGGGCAGTGTGTGAGAGAGTCACAGACACCATGTCAGTGAGGGGCAGTGTGTGAGAGAGTCACAGGCACCATGTCAGTGCGGGGCAGTGTGTGAGAGAGTCACAGGCACCATGTCAGTGCGGGGCAGTGTGTGAGAGTCACAGACACCATGTCACTGCGGGGCAGTATGTGAGAGAGTCACAGACACCATGTCAGTGCGGGGCAGTGTGTGAGAGACTCACAGACACCATGTCAGTGCGGGGCAGTGTGTGAGAGACTCACAGACACCATGTCAGTGCGGGGCAGAGTGTGAGAGAGTCACAGGCACTATGTCAGTGCGGGGCAGTGTGTGAGAGAGTCACAGGCACTATGTCAGTGCGGGGCAGTGTGAGAGAGTCACAGACACCATATCAGTGCGGGGCAGTGTGTGAGAGACTCACAGACACCATGTCAGTTCGGGGCAGTGTGTGAGAGAGTCACAGACACCATATCAGTGTGGGGCAGTGTGTGAGAGTCACAGACATCATGTCAGTGCGGGGCTGTGTGTGAGAGAGTCACAGGCACCATGTCATTGCGGGGCAGTGTGTGTGAGAGTCAGAGACACCATGTCAGTGCGGGGCGGTGTGTTAGAGAGTCACAGGCACCATGTCATTGCGGGGCAGTGTGTGTGAGAGTCACAGGCACCATGTCAGTGTGGGGCAGTGTGTGAGAGTCACAGACACCATGTCAGTGTGGGGCTGTGTGTGAGAGAGTCACAGGCACCATGTCAGTGCGGGGCAGTGTGTGAGATATTCACAGGCACCATGTCAGTGCGGGGCAGTGTGTGTGAGAGTCACAGGCACCATGTCAGTGCGGGGCAGTGTGTGTGAGAGTCACAGGCACCATGTCAGTGCGGGGCAGTGTGTGTGAGAGTCACAGGCACCATGTCAGTGCGGGGCAGTGTGTGAGAGTCACAGGCACCATGTCAGTGCGGGGCAGTGTCTGAAAGTCACAGGCACCATGTCAGTGCGGGGCAGTGTGTGCGAGAGTTACAGGAACCATGTCAGTGCGGGGCAGTGTGTGAGAGAGTCACAGACACCATGTCAGTGCGGGGCAGTGTGTGAGAGTCACAGACACCATGTCAGTGCGGGGCAGTGTGTGAGAGACTCACAGACACCATGTCAGTGCGGGGCAGTGTGTGAGAGACTCACAGACACCATGTCAGTGCGGGGCAGTGTGAGAGAGTCACAGACACCATATCAGTGCGGGGCAGTGTGTGAGAGACTCACAGACACCATGTCAGTTCGGGGCAGTGTGTGAGAGAGTCACAGACACCATATCAGTGTGGGGCAGTGTGTGAGAGTCACAGACATCATGTCAGTGCGGGGCTGTGTGTGAGAGAGTCACAGGCACCATGTCATTGCGGGGCAGTGTGTGTGAGAGTCAGAGACACCATGTCAGTGCGGGGCGGTGTGTTAGAGAGTCACAGGCACCATGTCATTGCGGGGCAGTGTGTGTGAGAGTCACAGGCACCATGTCAGTGTGGGGCAGTGTGTGAGAGTCACAGACACCATGTCAGTGTGGGGCTGTGTGTGAGAGAGTCACAGGCACCATGTCAGTGCGGGGCAGTGTGTGAGATATTCACAGGCACCATGTCAGTGCGGGGCAGTGTGTGTGAGAGTCACAGGCACCATGTCAGTGCGGGGCAGTGTGTGTGAGAGTCACAGGCACCATGTCAGTGCGGGGCAGTGTGTGTGAGAGTCACAGGCACCATGTCAGTGCGGGGCAGTGTGTGAGAGTCACAGGCACCATGTCAGTGCGGGGCAGTGTCTGAAAGTCACAGGCACCATGTCAGTGCGGGGCAGTGTGTGCGAGAGTTACAGGAACCATGTCAGTGCGGGGCAGTGTGTGAGAGAGTCACAGACACCATGTCAGTGCGGGGCAGTGTGTGAGAGTCACAGGCACCATGTCAGTGCGGGGCAGTGTGTGAGACTCACAGACACCATGTCAGTGCGGGGCAGTGTGTGAGAGAGTCACAGGCACCATGTCAGTGCGGGAAAGTGCGTGAGAGAGTCACAGACACCATGTCAGTGTGGGGCAGTGTGTGAGAGTCACAGACACCATGTCAGTGCGGGACAGTGTGTGAGAGAGTCACAGGCACCATGTCAGTGCGGGAAAGTGTGTGAGAGAGTCACAGACACCATGTCAGTGCGGGACAGTGTGTGTGAGACTCACAGACACCATGTCAGTGCGGGGCAGTGTGTGAGACTCACAGGCACCATGTCAGTGCGGGACAGTGTGTGTGAGACTCACAGACACCATGTCAGTGCGGGGCAGAGTGTGAGAGTCACAGACACCATGTCAGTGCGGGGCATTGTGTGAGATCGTCACAGGCACCATGTCAGTGCGGGGCAGTGTGTGAGATTCACAGACACCATGTCAGTGTGGGGCAGTGTGTGAGAGTGTCACAGGCACCATGTCATTGCGTGGCTGTGTGTGAGAGTCACAGTCACCATGTCAGTGCGGGGCAGTGTGTGAGAGTCACAGGCACCATGTCAGTGCGGGGCAGTGTGTGTGAGAGTCACAGGCACCATGTCAGTGTGGGGCAGTGTGAGAGAGTCACAGGCACCATGTCAGTGCGGGCAGTGTGTGCGAGAGTTACAGACACCATGTCAGTGCGGGGCAGTGTGTGAGAGAGACACAGACACCATGTCAGTGCGGGGCAGTGTGTGAGAGACACAGGCACCATGTCAGTGCGGGTCAGTGTGTGAGATTCACAGGCACCATGTCAGTGTTCGGCAGTGTGTGAGAGAGTCACAGGCACCATGTCAGTGCGGGGCAGTGTGTGAGACTCACAGGCACCATGTCAGTGCGGGACAGTGTGTGAGAGAGTCACAGGCACCATGTCAGTGCGGGAAAGTGTGTGAGAGAGTCACATACACCATGTCAGTGCGGGACAGTGTGTGTGAGACTCACAGACACCATGTCAGTGCGGGGCAGAGTGTGAGAGTCACAGACACCATGTCAGTGCTGGGCAGTGTGTGAGACTCACAGACACCATGTCAGTGTGGGGCAGTGTGTGAGATTGTCACAGGCACCATGTCAGTGCGGGGCAGTGTGTGAGATTCACAGACACCATGTCAGTGTGGGGCAGTGTGTGAGAGAGTCACAGGCACCATGTCAGTTCGGGGCAGTGTATGTGAGAGTCACAGGAACCATGTCAGTGCGGGGCAGTGTGTGAGAGTCACAGGCACCATGTCAGTGCGGGGCAGTGTGTGAGATTCACAGGCACGATGTCAGTGCGCGTCAGTGTGTGAGAGAGTCACAGGCACCATGTCAGTGCGGGGCAGTGTTTGAGAGTCACAGGCACTATGTCAGTGCAGGGCAGTGTGTGAGAGAGTCACAGGCACCATGTCAGTGCGGGGCAGTGTGTGAGAATCACAGGCACCATGTCAGTGCAGGGCAGTGTGTGAGATTCACAGGCATCATGTCAGTGCGGGGCAGTGTGTGAGAGTCACAGACACCATGTCAGTGCGGGACAGTGTGTGAGAGTCACAGACACCATGTCAGTGCGGGGCAGTGTGTGAGAGAGTCACAGGCACCTTGTCAGTGCAGGGCAGTGTGTGAGAGTCACAGACACCATGTCAGTGCGGGGCAGTGTGTGAGAGAGTCACAGGCACCTTGTCAGTGCAGGGCAGTGTGTGAGAGAGTCACAGGCACCATGTCAGTGCAGGGCAGTGTGTGAGAGTCACAGGCACCATGTCAGTGCAGGGCAGTGTGTGAGAGAGTCACAGGCACCATGTCAGTGCGGGGCAGTGTGTGAGAGTCACAGGCACCATGTCAGTGCGGGGCAGTGTGTGAGATTCACAGACACCATGTCAGTGCGGGGCAGTGTGTGAGAGTCACAGACACCATGTCAGTGCGGGGCAGTGTGAGAGAGTCACAGGCACCATGCCAGTGCAGGGCAGTGTGTGAGAGTCACAGGCACCATGTCAGTGCGGAGCAGTGTGTGAGAGAGTCACAGGCACCATGTCAGTGCGGGCCAGTGTGTGAGAGAGTCACAGACACCATGTCAGTGCGGGGCAGTGTGTGAGAATCACAGGCACCATGTCAGTGCGGGACAGTGTGTGAGAGTCACAGGCACCATGTCAGTGCGGGGCAGTGTGTGAGAGAGTCACAGACACCATGTCAGTGCGGGGCAGTGTGTGAGAGTCACAGGCACCATGTCAGTGCGGGGCAGTGTGTGAGAGAGTCACAGACACCATGTCAGTGCGGGGCAGTGTGTGAGAGTCACAGGCACCATGTCAGTGCGGGGCAGTGTGTGTGAGAGTGACAGGCACCATGTCAGTGCGGGGCAGTGTGTGTGAGAGTCACAGGCACCATGTCAGTGCGGGGCAGTGTGAGAGAGTCACAGACACCATGTCAGTGCGGGGCAGTGTGTGTGAGAGTCACAGGCACCATGTCAGTGTGGGGCAGTGTGTGAGAGAGTTACAGGAACCATGTCAGTGCGGGAAAGTGTGTGAGAGTCACAGGCACCATGTCAGTGCGGGGCAGTGTGTGAGAGTCACAGGCACCATGTCAGTGCGGGGCAGTGTGTGAGAGTCACAGGCACCATGTCAGTGCGGGGCAGTGTGTGAGAGAGTCACAGGCACCATGTCAGTGCGGGGCAGTGTGTGAGACTCACAGAGACCATGTCAGTGCGGGACAGTGTGTGTGAGACTCACAGACACCATGTCAGTGCGGGGCAGAGTGTGAGAGTCACAGACACCATGTCAGTGCGGGGCAGTGTGTGAGATCGTCACAGGCACCATGTCAGTGCGGGGCAGTGTGTGAGATTCACAGACACCATGTCAGTGTGGGGCAGTGTGTGAGAGAGTCACAGGCACCATGTCAGTGCGGGGCAGTGTGTGAGAGAGTCACAGACACCATGTCAGTGCGGGGCAGTGTGTGAGATCGTCACAGGCACCATGTCAGTGCGGGGCAGTGTGTGAGAGTCACAGGCACCATGTCAGTGCGGGGCAGTGTGTGAGAGAGTCAGAGGCACCATGTCAGTGCGGGGCAGTGTGTGAGAGTCACAGGCACCATGTCAGTGCGGGGCAGTGTGTGTGAGAGTCACAGGCACCATGTCAGTGTGGGGCAGTGTGAGAGAGTCACAGGCACCATGTCAGTGCGGGGCAGTGTGTGCGAGAGTTACAGACACCATGTCAGTGCGGGGCAGTGTGCGAGAGAGTCACAGACACCATGTCAGTGCGGGGCAGTGTGTGAGAGTCACAGGCACCATGTCAGTGCGGGTCAGTGTGTGAGATTCACAGGCACCATGTCAGTGTTGGGCAGTGTGTGAGAGAGTCACAGGCACCATGTCAGTGCGGGGCAGTGTGTGAGAGAGTCACAGGCACCATGTCAGTGCGGGAAAGTGTGTGAGAGAGTCACAGACACCATGTCAGTGCGGGATAGTGTGTGTGAGACTCACAGACACCATGTCAGTGCGGGGCAGAGTGTGAGAGTCACAGACACCATGTCAGTGCTGGGCAGTGTGTGAGACTCAGACACCATGTCAGTGCGGGGCAGTGTGTGAGATCGTCACAGGCACCATGTCAGTGCGGGGCAGTGTGTGAGATTCACAGACACCATGTCAGTGTGGGGCAGTGTGTGAGAGAGTCACAGGCACCATGTCAGTTCGGGGCAGTGTATGTGAGAGTCACAGGAACCATGTCAGTGCGGGGCAGTGTGTGAGAGTCACAGGCACCATGTCAGTGCGGGGCAGTGTGTGAGATTCACAGGCATCATGTCAGCGCGGAGCAGTGTGTGAGATTCACAGGCATCATGTCAGTGCGGGGCAGTGTGTGAGAGTCACAGGCACCATGTCAGTGCGGGTCAGTGTGTGAGAGAGTCACAGGCACCATGTCAGTGCGGGGCAGTGTGTGAGAGTCACAGGCACCATGTCAGTGCAGGGCAGTGTGTGAGAGAGTCACAGGCACCATGTCAGTGCGGGGCAGTGTGTGAGAGTCACAGGCAGCATGTCAGTGCAGGGCAGTGTGTGAGATTCACAGGCATCATGTCAGTGCAGGGCAGTGTGTGAGAGTCACAGACACCATGTCAGTGCGGGGCAGTGTGTGAGAGAGTCACAGGCACCTTGTCAGTGCAGGGCAGTGTGTGAGAGAGTCACAGGCACCATGTCAGTGCGGGGAAGTGTGTGAGAGTCACAGACACCATGTCAGTGCGGGGCAGTGTGAGAGAGTCACAGGCACCATGTCAGTGCAGGGCAGTGTGTGAGAGTCACAGGCACCATGTCAGTGCAGGGCAGTGTGTGAGAGAGTCACAGGCACCATGTCAGTGCGGGGCAGTGTGTGAGATAGTCACAGACACCATGTCAGTGCGGGGCAGTGTGTGAGAATCACAGGCACCATGTCAGTGCGGGGCAGTGTGTGAGAGTCACAGGCACCATGTCAGTGCGGGGCAGTGTGTGAGAGAGTCACAGACACCATGTCAGTGCGGGGCAGTGTGTGAGAGTCACAGGCACCATGTCAGTGCGGGGCAGTGTGTGAGAGAGTCACAGACACCATGTCAGTGCGGGGCAGTGTGTGAGAGTCACAGGCACCATGTCAGTGCGGGGCAGTGTGTGTGAGAGTCACAGGCACCATGTCAGTGCGGGGCAGTGTGTGTGAGAGTCACAGGCACCATGTCAGTGCGGGGCAGTGTGAGAGAGTCACAGACACCATGTCAGTGCGGGGCAGTGTGTGTGAGAGTCACAGGCACCATGTCAGTGTGGGGCAGTGTGTGAGAGAGTTACAGGAACCATGTCAGTGCGGGGCAGTGTGTGAGAGTCACAGGCACCATGTCAGTGCGGGGCAGTGTGAGAGAGTCACAGACACCATGTCAGTGTGGGGCAGTGTGAGAGAGAGTCACAGGCACCATGTCAGTGCGGGGCAGTGTGTGCGAGAGTTACAGGAACCATGTCAGTGCGGGAAAGTGTGTGAGAGTCACAGGCACCATGTCAGTGCGGGGCAGTGTGTGAGAGTCACAGGCACCATGTCAGTGCGGGGCAGTGTGTGAGAGTCACAGGCACCATGTCAGTGCGGGGCAGTGTGTGAGACTCACAGACACCATGTCAGTGCGGGACAGTGTGTGTGAGACTCACAGACACCATGTCAGTGCGGGGCAGAGTGTGAGAGTCACAGACACCATGTCAGTGCGGGGCAGTGTGTGAGACTCACAGACACCATGTCAGTGCGGGGCAGTGTGTGAGATTCACAGACACCATGTCAGTGTGGGGCAGTGTGTGAGAGAGTCACAGGCACCATGTCAGTGCGGGGCAGTGTGTGATAGTCACAGACACCATGTCATTGCGCGGCTGTGTGTGAGAGTCACAGGCACCATGTCAGTGCGGGGCAGTGTGTGAGAGAGTCAGAGGCACCATGTCAGTGCGGGGCAGTGTGTGAGAGTCACAGGCACCATGTCAGTGCGGGGCAGTGTGTGTGAGAGTCACAGGCACCATGTCAGTGTGGGGCAGTGTGAGAGAGTCACAGGCACCATGTCAGTGCGGGGCAGTGTGTGCGAGAGTTACAGACACCATGTCAGTGCGGGGCAGTGTGCGAGAGAGTCACAGACACCATGTCAGTGCGGGGCAGTGTGTGAGAGTCACAGGCACCATGTCAGTGCGGGTCAGTGTGTGAGATTCACAGGCACCATGTCAGTGTTGGGCAGTGTGTGAGAGAGTCACAGGCACCATGTCAGTGCGGGGCAGTGTGTGAGAGAGTCACAGGCACCATGTCAGTGCGGGAAAGTGTGTGAGAGAGTCACAGACACCATGTCAGTGCGGGATAGTGTGTGTGAGACTCACAGACACCATGTCAGTGCGGGGCAGAGTGTGAGAGTCACAGACACCATGTCAGTGCTGGGCAGTGTGTGAGACTCACAGACACCATGTCAGTGCGGGGCAGTGTGTGAGATCGTCACAGGCACCATGTCAGTGCGGGGCAGTGTGTGAGATTCACAGACACCATGTCAGTGTGGGGCAGTGTGTGAGAGAGTCACAGGCACCATGTCAGTTCGGGGCAGTGTACGTGAGAGTCACAGGAACCATGTCAGTGCGGGGCAGTGTGCGAGAGTCACAGGCACCATGTCAGTGCGGGGCAGTGTGTGAGATTCACAGGCATCATGTCAGCGCGGAGCAGTGTGTGAGATTCACAGGCATCATGTCAGTGCGGGGCAGTGTGGGAGAGTCACAGGCACCATGTCAGTGCGGGTCAGTGTGTGAGAGAGTCACAGGCACCATGTCAGTGCGGGGCAGTGTGTGAGAGTCACAGGCACCATGTCAGTGCAGGGCAGTGTGTGAGAGAGTCACAGGCACCATGTCAGTGCGGGGCAGTGTGTGAGAGTCACAGGCACCATGTCAGTGCAGGGCAGTGTGTGAGATTCACAGGCATCATGTCACTGCAGGGCAGTGTGTGAGAGTCACAGACACCATGTCAGTGCGGGGCAGTGTGTGAGTGAGTCACAGGCACCTTGTCAGTGCAGGGCAGTGTGTGAGAGAGTCACAGGCACCATGTCAGCGCAGGGCAGTGTGTGAGAGTCACAGGCACCATGTCAGTGCAGGGCAGTTTGTGAGAGAGTCACAGGCACCATGTCAGTGCGGGGCAGTGTGTGAGAGTCACAGGCACCATGTCAGTGCGGGTCAGTGTGTGAGAGAGTCACAGGCACCATGTCAGTGCGGGGCAGTGTGTGAGAGTCACAGGCACCATGTCAGTGCAGGGCAGTGTGTGAGAGAGTCACAGGCACCATGTCAGTGCGGGGCAGTGTGTGAGAGTCACAGGCACCATGTCAGTGCAGGGCAGTGTGTGAGATTCACAGGCATCATGTCAGTGCAGGGCAGTGTGTGAGAGTCACAGACACCATGTCAGTGCGGGGCAGTGTGTGAGAGAGTCACAGGCACCTTGTCAGTGCAGGGCAGTGTGTGAGAGAGTCACAGGCACCATGTCAGCGCAGGGCAGTGTGTGAGAGTCACAGGCACCATGTCAGTGCAGGGCAGTTTGTGAGAGAGTCACAGGCACCATGTCAGTGCGGGGCAGTGTGTGAGAGTCACAGGCACCATGTCAGTGTGGGGCAGAGTGTGAGAGAGTCACAGACACCATGTCAGTGTGGGGCAGTGTGTGAGAGAGTCACAGACACCATGTCAGTGCGGGGCAGTGTGAGAGAGTCACAGACACCATGTCAGTGTGGGGCAGTGTGTGAGAGTCACAGGCACCATGTCAGTGCGGGACAGTGTGAGAGAGTCACAGGCACCATGTCAGTGCGGGGCAGTGTGTGAGAGAGTCACAGGCACCATGTCAGTGCGGGGCAGTGTGTGAGAGAGTCACAGGCACCATGTCAGTGCGGGGCAGTGTGTGAGAGAGTCACAGACACCATGTCAGTGCGGGGCAGTGTGTGAGACTCACAGACACCATGTCAGTGCGGGGCAGTGTGTGAGAGAGTCACAGACACCATGTCAGTGCGGGACAGTGTGTGAGATAGTCACAGACACCATGTCAGTGTGGGACAGTGTGTGAGAGAGTCACAGGCACCATGTCAGTGCGGGGCAGTGTGTGAGAGAGTCACAGGCACCATGTCAGTGCGGGGCAGTGTGTGAGAGTCACAGACACCATGTCAGTACGGGACAGTGTGTGAGAGAATCACAGGCACCATGTCAGTGCGGGGCAGTGTGTGAGAGAGTCACAGGCACCATGTCAGTGCGGGGCAGTGTGTGAGAGTCACAGACACCATGTCAGGGCTGGGCAGTGTGTGAGAGTCACAGACACCATGTCAGTGCGGGACAGTGTGTGAGAGAGTCACAGACACCATGTCAGTGCGGGGCAGTGTGTGAGAGTCACAGACACCATGTCAGGGCCGGGCAGTGTGTGAGAGTCACAGACACCATGTCAGTGCGGGACAGTGTGTGAGAGAGTCACAGACACCATGTCAGTGCGGGGCAGTGTGTGAGAGAATCACAGGCACCATGTCAGTGCGGGGCAGTGTGTGAGAGAGTCACAGGCACCATGTCAGTGCGGGGCAGTGTGTGAGAGTCACAGACACCATGTCAGGGCCGGGCAGTGTGTGAGAGTCACAGACACCATGTCAGTGCGGGGCAGTGTGTGAGATCGTCACAGGCACCATGTCAGTGCGGGGCAGTGTGTGAGATTCACAGACACCATGTCAGTGTGGGGCAGTGTGTGAGAGAGTCACAGGCACCATGTCAGTGCGGGGCAGTGTGTGATAGTCACAGACACCATGTCATTGCGCGGCTGTGTGTGAGAGTCACAGGCACCATGTCAGTGCGGGGCAGTGTGTGAGAGAGTCAGAGGCACCATGTCAGTGCGGGGCAGTGTGTGAGAGTCACAGACACCATGTCAGTGCGGGGCAGTGTGTGAGAGTCACAGGCACCATGTCAGTGCGCGGCAATGTGTGAGAGAGTCACAGGCACCATGTCAGTGCGGGGCAGTGTGTGAGAGAGTCAGAGGCACCATGTCAGTGCGGGGCAGTGTGTGAGAGAGTCACAGACACCATGTCAGTGCGGGGCAGTGTGTGAGAGAGTCACAGACACCATGTCAGTGCGGGGCAGTGTGTGAGAGTCACAGACACCATGTCAGTGCGGGGCAGTGTGTGTGAGAGTCACAGGCACCATGTCATTTTGGGGCAATGTGTGAGATAGTCACAGGCACCATGTCAGTGCGGGGCAGTGTGTGTGAGAGTCACAGGCACCATGTCATTTCGGGGCAGTGTGTGTGAGAGTCACAGGCACCATGTCATTTCGGGGCAATGTGTGAGAGAGTCACAGGCACCATGTCAGTGCGGGGCAGTGTGTGAGAGAGTCACAGACACCATGTCAGTGCGGGGCAGTGTGTGAGAGAGTCACAGACACCATGTCAGTGAGGGGCAGTGTGTGAGAGAGTCACAGGCACCATGTCAGTGCGGGGCAGTGTGTGAGACAGTCACAGGCACCATGTCAGTGCGGGGCAGTGTGTGAGAGTCACAGACACCATGTCACTGCGGGGCAGTGTGTGAGAGAGTCACAGACACCATGTCAGTGCGGGGCAGTGTGTGAGAGACTCACAGACACCATGTCAGTGCGGGGCAGTGTGTGAGAGACTCACAGTCACCATGTCAGTGCGGGGCAGTGTGTGAGAGAGTCACAGACTCCATGTCAGTGCGGGGCAGTGTGAGAGAGTCACAGACACCATATCAGTGCGGGGCAGTGTGTGAGAGACTCACAGACACCATGTCAGTGCGGGGCAGTGTGTGAGAGTCACAGACACCATATCAGTGCGGGGCAGTGTGTGAGAGTCACAGACATCATGTCAGTGCGGGGCTGTGTGTGAGAGAGTCACAGGCACCATGTCATTGCGGGGCAGTGTGTGTGAGAGTCAGAGACACCATGTCAGTGCGGGGCAGTGTGTGAGAGTCACAGACACCATGTCAGTGCGGGGCTGTGTGTGAGAGAGTCACAGGCACCATGTCATTGCGGGGCAGTGTGTGTGAGAGTCACAGGCACCATGTCAGTGCGGGGCAGTGTGTGAGAGTCACAGACACCATGTCAGTGCGGGTCAGTATGTGAGAGTGTCACAGGCACCATGTCCGTGCGGGGCAGTGTGTGAGATATTCACAGGCACCATGTCAGTGCGGGGCAGTGTGTGTGAGAGTCACAGGTACCATGTCAGTGCGGGGCAGCATGTCTGAGAGTCACAGACACCATGTCAGTGCGGGGCAGTGTGTGAGAGTCACAGACACCATGTCAGTGCGGGACAGTGTGTGAGAGAGTCACAGACACCATGTCAGTGCGCGGCAGTGCGTGAGGCTCACAGACACCATGTCAGTGCGGGGCAGAGTGTGAGAGAGTCACAGACACCATGCCAGTGCGGGGCAGTGTGTGAGAGAGTCACAGACACCATGTCAGTGCGGGGCAGTGTGTGAGAGAGTCACAGACACCATGTCAGTGCAGGGCAGAGTGTGAGAGAGTCACAGACACCATGTCAGTGCGGGACAGTGTGTGAGAGAGTCACAGGCACCATGTCAGTGCGGGGCAGTGTGAGAGAGTCACAGACACCATGTCAGTGCGGGGCAGTGTGTGAGAGAGTCACAGTCACCATGTCAGTGCGGGACAGTGTGTGTGAGACTCACAGACACCATGTCAGTGCGGGGCAGTGTGTGAGAGAGTCACAGGCACCATGTCAGTGCGGGGCAGTGTGTGAGAGAGTCACAGACACCATGTCAGTGCGGGGCAGTGTGTGAGACTCACAGACACCATGTCAGTGCGGGGCAGTGTGTGAGAGTGTCACAGACACCATGTCAGTGCGGGACAGTGTGTGAGATAGTCACAGACACCATGACAGTGCGGGACAGTGTGTGAGAGAGTCACAGGCACCATGTCAGTGCGGGGCAGTGTGTGAGAGAGTCACAGGCACCATGTCAGTGTGGGGCAGTGTGTGAGAGTCACAGACACCATGTCAGTGCGGGGCAGTGTGTGAGAGTCACAGACACCATGTCAGGGCCGGGCAGTGTGTGAGAGAGTCACAGACACCATGTCAGTGCGGGGCAGTGTGTGAGAGTCACAGACACCATGTCAGGGCCGGGCAGTGTGTGAGAGTCACAGACACCATGTCAGTGCGGGGCAGTGTGTGAGAGTCACAGACACCATGTCAGTGCGGGGCAGTGTGTGAGAGAGTCACAGGAACCATGTCAGTGCGGGGCAATATGTGAGAGAGTCACAGGAACCATGTCAGTGCGGGACAGTGTGTGTGAGAGTCACAGGCACCATGTCATTTCGGGGCAGTGTGTGAGAGAGTCACAGACACCATGTCAGTGCGGGCAGTGTGTGTGAGAGTCACAGGCACCATGTCATTTCGGGGCAGTGTGTGAGAGAGTCACAGACACCATGTCAGTGCGGGGCAGTGTGTGAGAGAGTCACAGGCACCATGTCAGTGCGGGGCAGTGTGTGAGAGAGTCACAGACACCATGTCAGTGCGGGGCAGTGTGTGAGAGAGTCACAGACACCATGTCAGTGTGGGGCAGTGTGTGAGAGAGTCACAGGCACCATGTCAGTGCGGGGCAATGTGTGAGAGAGTCACAGGCACCATGTCAGTGCGGGGCAGTGTGTGAGAGAGTCAGAGGCACCATGTCAGTGCGGGGCAGTGTGTGAGAGAGTCACAGACACCATGTCAGTGCGGGGCAGTGTGTGAGAGAGTCACAGACACCATGTCAGTGAGGGGCAGTGTGTGAGAGAGTCACAGGCACCATGTCAGTGCGGGGCAGTGTGTGAGAGAGTCACAGGCACCATGTCAGTGCGGGGCAGTGTGTGAGAGTCACAGACACCATGTCACTGCGGGGCAGTATGTGAGAGAGTCACAGACACCATGTCAGTGCGGGGCAGTGTGTGAGAGACTCACAGACACCATGTCAGTGCGGGGCAGTGTGTGAGAGACTCACAGACACCATGTCAGTGCGGGGCAGAGTGTGAGAGAGTCACAGGCACTATGTCAGTGCGGGGCAGTGTGTGAGAGAGTCACAGGCACTATGTCAGTGCGGGGCAGTGTGAGAGAGTCACAGACACCATATCAGTGCGGGGCAGTGTGTGAGAGACTCACAGACACCATGTCAGTTCGGGGCAGTGTGTGAGAGAGTCACAGACACCATGTCAGTGCGGGGCAGTGTGTGTGAGAGTCACAGGCACCATGTCAGTGCGGGGCAGTGTGTGTGAGAGTCACAGGCACCATGACAGTGCGGGGCAGTGTGTGTGAGAGTCACAGGCACCATGTCAGTGTGCGGCAGTGTGTGAGAGTCACAGGCACCATGTCAGTGCGGGGCAGTGTGTGAAAGTCACAGGCACCATGTCAGTGCGGGGCAGTGTGTGCGAGAGTTACAGGAACCATGTCAGTGCGGGGCAGTGTGTGAGAGAGTCACAGACACCATGTCAGTGCGGGGCAGTGTGTGAGAGTCACAGGCACCATGTCAGTGCGGGGCAGTGTGTGAGACTCACAGACACCATGTCAGTGCGGGGCAGTGTGTGAGAGAGTCACAGGCACCATGTCAGTGCGGGAAAGTGTGTGAGAGAGTCACAGACACCATGTCAGTGTGGGGCAGTGTGTGAGAGTCACAGACACCATGTCAGTGCGGAACAGTGTGTGAGAGAGTCACAGGCACCATGTCAGTGCGGGAAAGTGTGTGAGAGAGTCACAGACACCATGTCAGTGCGGGAAAGTGTGTGTGAGACTCAGAGACACCATGTCAGTGCGGGGCAGTGTGTGAGACTCACAGACACCATGTCAGTGCGGGACAGTGTGTGTGAGACTCACAGACACCATGTCAGTGCGGGGCAGAGTGTGAGAGTCACAGACACCATGTCAGTGCGGGGCAGTGTGTGAGACTCACAGACACCATGTCAGTGCGGGGCAGTGTGTGAGACTCACAGACACCATGTCAGTGCGGGGCATTGTGTGAGATCGTCACAGGCACCATGTCAGTGCGGGGCAGTGTGTGAGATTCACAGACACCATGTCAGTGTGGGGCAGTGTGTGAGAGAGTCACAGGCACCATGTCAGTGCGGGGCAGTGTGTGATAGTCACAGACACCATGTCAGTGCGGGGCAGTGTGTGAGAGTCACAGGCACCATGTCAGTGCAGGGCAGTGTGTGAGAGAGTCACAGGCACCATGTCAGTGCGGGGCAGTGTGTGTGAGAGTCACAGGCACCATGTCAGTGTGGGGCAGTGTGAGAGAGTCACAGGCACCATGTCAGTGCGGGCAGTGTGTGCGAGAGTTACAGACACCATGTCAGTGCGGGGCAGTGTGTGAGAGAGTCACAGACACCATGTCAGTGCGGGGCAGTGTGTGTGAGTCACAGGCACCATGTCAGTGCGGGTCAGTGTGTGAGATTCATAGGCACCATGTCAGTGTTCGGCAGTGTGTGAGAGAGTCACAGGCACCATGTCAGTGCGGGGCAGTGTGTGAGACTCACAGGCACCATGTCAGTGCGGGACAGTGTGTGAGAGAGTCACAGGCACCATGTCAGTGCGGGAAAGTGTGTGAGAGAGTCACAGACACCATGTCAGTGCGGGACAGTGTGTTTGAGACTCACAGACACCATGTCAGTGCGGGGCAGAGTGTGAGAGTCACAGACACCATGTCAGTGCTGGGCAGTGTGTGAGACTCACAGACACCATGTCAGTGTGGGGCAGTGTGTGAGATCGTCACAGGCACCATGTCAGTGCGGGGCAGTGTGTGAGATTCACAGACACCATGTCAGTGTGGGGCAGTGTGTGAGAGAGTCACAGGCACCATGTCAGTTCGGGGCAGTGTATGTGAGAGTCACAGGAACCATGTCAGTGCGGGGCAGTGTGTGAGAGTCACAGGCACCATGTCAGTGCGGGGCAGTGTGTGAGAGAGTCACAGGCACCATGTCAGTGCGGGGCAGTGTGTGAGAGTCACAGGCACCATGTCAGTGCAGGGCAGTGTGTGAGAGAGTCACAGGCACCATGTCAGTGCGGGGCAGTGTGTGAGAGTCACAGGCACCATGTCAGTGCAGGGCAGTGCGTGAGATTCACAGGCATCATGTCAGTGCGGGGCAGTGTGTGAGAGTCACAGACACCATGTCAGTGCGGGACAGTGTGTGAGAGTCACAGACACCATGTCAGTGCAGGGCAGTGTGTGAGAGAGTCACAGGCACCATGTCAGTGCAGGGCAGTGTGTGAGAGTCACAGACACCATGTCAGTGCGGGGCAGTGTGTGAGAGAGTCACAGGCACCTTGTCAGTGCAGGGCAGTGTGTGAGAGAGTCACAGGCACCATGTCAGTGCAGGGCAGTGTGTGAGAGTCACAGGCACCATGTCAGTGCAGGGCAGTGTGTGAGAGAGTCACAGGCACCATGTCAGTGCGGGGCAGTGTGTGAGAGTCACAGGCACCATGTCAGTGCGGGGCAGTGTGAGAGAGTCACAGGCACCATGTCAGTGCAGGGCAGTGTGTGAGAGTCACAGGCACCATGTCAGTGCGGGGCAGTGTGTGAGAGAGTCACAGGCACCTTGTCAGTGCAGGGCAGTGTGTGAGAGAGTCACAGGCACCATGTCAGTGCAGGGCAGTGTGTGAGAGTCACAGGCACCATGTCAGTGCAGGGCAGTGTGTGAGAGAGTCACAGGCACCATGTCAGTGCGGGGCAGTGTGTGAGAGTCACAGGCACCATGTCAGTGCGGGGCAGTGTGAGAGAGTCACAGGCACCATGTCAGTGCAGGGCAGTGTGTGAGAGTCACAGGCACCATGTCAGTGCGGGGCAGTGTGTGAGAGAGTCACAGGCACCATGTCAGTGCGGGGCAGTGTGTGAGAGAGTCACAGACACCATGTCAGTGCGGGGCAGTGTGTGAGAGTCACAGACACCATGTCAGTGCGGGGCAGTGTGTGTGAGAGTCACAGGCACCATGTCAGTGCGGGGCAGTGTGTGTGAGAGTCACAGGCACCATGTCAGTGCGGGGCAGTGTGAGAGAGTCACAGACACCATGTCAGTGCGGGGCAGTGTGTGTGAGAGTCACAGGCACCATGTCAGTGTGGGGCAGTGTGTGTGAGAGTCACAGGCACCATGTCAGTGCGGGGCAGTGTGAGAGAGTCACAGACACCATGTCAGTGCGGGGCAGTGTGTGTGAGAGTCACAGGCACCATGTCAGTGTGGGGCAGTGTGAGAGAGTCACAGGCACCATGTCAGTGCGGGGCAGTGTGTGCGAGAGTTACAGGAACCATGTCAGTGCGGGGCAGTGTGTGAGAGAGTCACAGACACCATGTCAGTGCGGGGCAGTGTGTGAGAGTCACAGGCACCATGTCAGTGCGGGGCAGTGTGTGAGACTCACAGACACCATGTCAGTGCGGGGCAGTGTGTGAGACTCACAGACACCATGTCAGTGCGGGACAGTGTGTGTGAGACTCACAGACACCATGTCAGTGCGGGGCTGTGTGTGAGACTCACAGACACCATGTCAGTGCGGGGCAGTGTGTGAGACTCACAGACACCATGTCAGTGCGGGACAGTGTGTGTGAGACTCACAGACACCATGTCAGTGCGGGGCAGAGTGTGAGAGTCACAGACACCATGTCAGTGCGGGGCAGTGTGTGAGACTCACAGACACCATGTCAGTGCGGGGCAGTGTGTGAGATCGTCACAGGCACCATGTCAGTGCGGGGCAGTGTGTGAGATTCACAGACACCATGTCAGTGTGGGGCAGTGTGTGAGAGAGTCACAGGCACCATGTCAGTGCGGGGCAGTGTGTGATAGTCACAGACACCATGTCATTGCGCGGCTGTGTGTGAGAGTCACAGGCACCATGTCAGTGCGGGGCAGTGTGTGAGCGAGTCAGAGGCACCATGTCAGTGCGGGGCAGTTTGTGAGAGTCACAGGCACCATGTCAGTGCGGGGCAGTGTGTGTGAGAGTCACAGGCACCATGTCAGTGTGGGGCAGTGTGAGAGAGTCACAGGCACCATGTCAGTGCGGGGCAGTGTGTGCGAGAGTTACAGACACCATGTCAGTGCGGGGCAGTGTGCGAGAGAGTCACAGACACCATGTCAGTGCGGGGCAGTGTGTGAGAGTCACAGGCACCATGTCAGTGCGGGGCAGTGTGTGAGAGTCACAGGCACCATGTCAGTGCGGGTCAGTGTGTGAGATTCACAGGCACCATGTCAGTGTTGGGCAGTGTGTGAGAGAGTCACAGGCACCATGTCAGTGCGGGGCAGTGTGTGAGAGAGTCACAGGCACCATGTCAGTGCGGGAAAGTGTGTGAGAGAGTCACAGACACCATGTCAGTGCGGGACAGTGTGTGTGAGACTCACAGACACCATGTCAGTGCGGGGCAGAGTGTGAGAGTCACAGACACCATGTCAGTGCTGGGCAGTGTGTGAGACTCACAGACACCATGTCAGTGCGGGGCAGTGTGTGAGATCGTCACAGGCACCATGTCAGTGCGGGGCAGTGTGTGAGATTCACAGACACCATGTCAGTGTGGGGCAGTGTGTGAGAGAGTCACAGGCACCATGTCAGTTCAGGGCAGTGTATGTGAGAGTCACAGGAACCATGTCAGTGCGGGGCAGTGTGTGAGAGTCACAGGCACCATGTCAGTGCGGGGCAGTGTGTGAGATTCACAGGCATCATGTCAGCGTGGAGCAGTGTGTGAGATTCACAGGCATCATGTCAGTGCGGGGCAGTGTGTGAGAGTCACAGGCACCATGTCAGTGCGGGTCAGTGTGTGAGAGAGTCACAGGCACCATGTCAGTGCGGGGCAGTGTGTGAGAGTCACAGGCACCATGTCAGTGCAGGGCAGTGTGTGAGAGAGTCACAGGCACCATGTCAGTGCGGGGCAGTGTGTGAGAGTCACAGGCACCATGTCAGTGCCGGGCAGTGTGTGAGATTCACAGGCATCATGTCAGTGCAGGGCAGTGTGTGAGAGTCACAGACACCATGTCACTGCGGGACAGTGTGTGAGAGTCACAGACACCATGCCAGTGCGGGGCAGTGTGTGAGAGAGTCACAGGCACCTTGTCAGTGCAGGGCAGTGTGTGAGAGAGTCACAGGCACCATGTCAGTGCAGGGCAGTGTGTGAGAGTCACAGGCACCATGTCAGTGCAGGGCAGTGTGTGAGAGTCACAGGCACCATGTCAGTGCGGGGCAGTGTGTGAGAGAGTCACAGGCACCATGTCAGTGCGGGGCAGTGTGTGAGAGTCACAGGCACCATGTCAGTGTGGGGCAGAGTGTGAGAGAGTCACAGACACCATGTCAGTGTGGGGCAGTGTGAGAGAGTCACAGACACCATGTCAGTGCGGGGCAGTGTGAGAGAGTCACAGACACCATGTCAGTGTGGGGCAGTGTGTGAGAGTCACAGGCACCATGTCAGTGCGGGACAGTGTGAGAGAGTCACAGGCACCATGTCAGTGTGGGGCAGTGTGTGAGAGAGTCACAGGCACCATGTCAGTGCGGGGCAGTGTGTGAGAGAGTCACAGGCACCATGTCAGTGCGGGGCAGTGTGTGAGAGAGTCACAGACACCATGTCAGTGCGGGGCAGTGTGTGAGACTCACAGACACCATGTCAGTGCGGGGCAGTGTGTGAGAGAGTCACAGACACCATGTCAGTGCGGGACAGTGTGTGAGATAGTCACAGACACCATGTCAGTGCGGGACAGTGTGTGAGAGAGTCACAGGCACCATGTCAGTGCGGGGCAGTGTGTGAGAGAGTCACAGGCACCATGTCAGTGCGGGGCAGTGTGTGAGAGTCACAGACACCATGTCAGTACGGGACAGTGTGTGAGAGAATCACAGGCACCATGTCAGTGCGGGGCAGTGTGTGAGAGAGTCACAGGCACCATGTCAGTGCGGGGCAGTGTGTGAGAGTCACAGACACCATGTCAGGGCCGGGCAGTGTGTGAGAGTCACAGACACCATGTCAGTGCGGGGCAGTGTGTGAGAGTCACAGACACCATGTCAGGGCCGGGCAGTGTGTGAGAGTCACAGACACCATGTCAGTGCGGGGCAGTGTGTGAGAGTCACAGACACCATGTCAGGGCCGGGCAGTGTGTGAGAGTCACAGACACCATGTCAGTGCGGGGCAGTGTGTGAGAGTCACAGACACCATGTCAGGGCCGGGCAGTGTGTGAGAGTCACAGGCACCATGTCAGTGCGGGGCAGTGTGTGAGAGTCACAGACACCATGTCAGGGCCGGGCAGTGTGTGAGAGTCACAGACACCATGTCAGTGCGGGGCAGTGTGTGATAGTCACAGACACCATGTCATTGCGCGGCTGTGTGTGAGAGTCACAGGCACCATGTCAGTGCGGGGCAGTGTGTGAGAGAGTCAGAGGCACCATGTCAGTGCGGGGCAGTGTGTGAGAGTCACAGGCACCATGTCAGTGCGGGGCAATGTGTGAGAGAGTCACAGGCACCATGTCAGTGCGGGGCAGTGTGTGAGAGAGTCACAGGCACCATGTCAGTGCGGGGCAGTGTGTGAGAGTCAGAGGCACCATGTCAGTGCGGGGCAGTGTGTGAGAGAGTCACAGACACCATGTCAGTGCGGGGCAGTGTGTGAGAGAGTCACAGACACCATGTCAGTGCGGGGCAGTGTGTGAGAGAGTCACAGACACCATGTCAGTGCGCGGCAGTGCGTGAGAGAGTCACAGGCACCATGTCAGTGCGGGGCAGTGTGTGTGAGAGTCACAGGCACCATGTCATTTCGGGGCAATATGTGAGAGAGTCACAGGAACCATGTCAGTGCGGGGCAGTGTGTGAGAGAGTCACAGGCACCATGTCAGTGCGGGGCAGTGTGTGTGAGAGTCACAGGCACCATGTCATTTCGGGGCAATGTGTGAGAGAGTCACAGGCACCATGTCATTTCGGGGCAGTGTGTGAGAGAGTCACAGGCACCATGTCAGTGCGGGGCAGTGTGTGAGAGAGTCACACGCACCATGTCAGTGCGGGGCAGTGTGTGTGAGAGTCACAGGCACCATGTCATTTCGGGGCAATGTGTGAGAGATTCACAGGCACCATGTCAGTGCGGGGCAGTGTGTGAGAGAGTCACAGACACCATGTCAGTGCGGGGCAGTGTGTGAGAGAGTCACAGACACCATGTCAGTGAGGGGCAGTGTGTGAGAGAGTCACAGGCACCATGTCAGTGCGGGGCAGTGTGTGAGACAGTCACAGGCACCATGTCAGTGCGGGGCAGTGTGTGAGAGTCACAGACACCATGTCACTGCGGGGCAGTGTGTGAGAGAATCACAGACACCATGTCAGTGCGGGGCAGTGTGTGAGAGACTCACAGACACCATGTCAGTGCGGGGCAGTGTGTGAGAGACTCACAGACACCATGTCAGTGCGGGGCAGTGTGTGAGAGAGTCACAGACACCATGTCAGTGCGGGGCAGTGTGAGAGAGTCACAGACACCATATCAGTGCGGGGCAGTGTGTGAGAGACTCACAGACACCATGTCAGTGCGGGGCAGTGTGTGAGAGTCACAGACACCATATCAGTGCGGGGCTGTGTGTGAGAGAGTCACAGGCACCATGTCATTGCGGGGCAGTGTGTGTGAGAGTCAGAGACACCATGTCAGTGCGGGGCAGTGTGTGAGAGTCACAGACACCATGTCAGTGCGGGGCTGTGTGTGAGAGAGTCACAGGCACCATGTCATTGCGGGGCAGTGTGTGTGAGAGTCACAGGCACCATGTCAGTGTGGGGCAGTGTGTGAGAGTCACAGACACCATGTCAGTGCAAGGCAGTGTGTGAGAGTCACAGACACCATGTCAGTGCGGGTCAGTATGTGAGAGAGTCACAGGCACCATGTCAGTGCGGGGCAGTGTGTGAGATATTCACAGGCACCATGTCAGTGCGGGGCAGCATGTCTGAGAGTCACAGACACCATGTCAGTGCGGGGCAGTGTGTGAGAGTCACAGACACCATGTCAGTGCGGGACAGTGTGTGAGAGAGTCACAGACACCATGTCAGTGCGCGGCAGTGTGTGAGACTCACAGACACCATGTAAGTGCGGGGCAGTGTGTGAGGCTCACAGACACCATGTCAGTGCGGGGCAATGTATGAGACTCACAGACACCATGTCAGTGCGGGGCAGAGCGTGAGAGAGTCACAGACACCATGCCAGTGCGGGGCAGTGTGTGAGAGAGTCACAGACACCATGTCAGTGCGGGCAGAGTGTGAGAGAGTCACAGACACCATGTCAGTGCGGGGCAGAGTGTGAGAGAGTCACAGACACCATGTCAGTGCGGGGCAGTGTGAGAGAGTCACAGACACCATGTCAGTGCGGGGCAGTGTGTGAGAGAGTCACAGTCACCATGTCAGTGCGGGACAGTGTGTGTGAGACTCACAGACACCATGTCAGTGCGGGGCAGTGTGTGAGAGAGTCACAGACACCATGTCAGTGCGGGACAGTGTGTGAGAGAGTCACAGATACCATGTCAGTGCGGGACAGTGTGTGAGAGAGTCACAGGCACCATGTCAGTGCGGGGCAGTGTGTGAGAGAGTCACAGGCACCATGTCAGTGCGGGGCAGTGTGTGAGAGTCACAGACACCATGTCAGTACGGGACAGTGTGTGAGAGAGTCACAGGCACCATGTCAGTGCGGGGCAGTGTGTGAGAGAGTCACAGGCACCATGTCAGTGCGGGGCAGTGTGTGAGAGTCACAGACACCATGTCAGGGCCGGGCAGTGTGTGAGAGTCACAGACACCATGTCAGTGCGGGGCAGTGTGTGAGATTCACAGACACCATGTCAGTGCGGGGCAATGTGTGAGAGAGTCACAGGAACCATGTCAGTGCGGGGCAGTGTGTGTGAGAGTCACAGGCACCATGTCAGTGTGGGGCAGTGCTTGAGAGAGTCACAGGCACCATGTCAGTGTGGGGCCGTGTGTGAGGCTCACAGACACCATGTCAGTGCGGGGCAATGTATGAGACTCACAGACACCATGTCAGTGCGGGGCAGAGTGTGAGAGTGTCACAGACTCCATGCCAGTGTGGGGCCGTGTGTGAGGCTCACAGGCACCATGTCAGTGCGGGGCAGTGTGTGAGATTCACAGACACCATGTCAGTGTGGGGCAGTGTGTGAGAGAGTCACAGGCACCATGTCAGTGCGGGGCAGTGTGTGATAGTCACAGACACCATGTCATTGCGCGGCTGTGTGTGAGAGTCACAGGCACCATGTCAGTGCGGGGCAGTGTGTGAGCGAGTCAGAGGCACCATGTCAGTGCGGGGCAGTTTGTGAGAGTCACAGGCACCATGTCAGTGCGGGGCAGTGTGTGTGAGAGTCACAGGCACCATGTCAGTGTGGGGCAGTGTGAGAGAGTCACAGGCACCATGTCAGTGCGGGGCAGTGTGTGCGAGAGTTACAGACACCATGTCAGTGCGGGGCAGTGTGCGAGAGAGTCACAGACACCATGTCAGTGCGGGGCAGTGTGTGAGAGTCACAGGCACCATGTCAGTGCGGGGCAGTGTGTGAGAGTCACAGGCACCATGTCAGTGCGGGTCAGTGTGTGAGATTCACAGGCACCATGTCAGTGTTGGGCAGTGTGTGAGAGAGTCACAGGCACCATGTCAGTGCGGGGCAGTGTGTGAGAGAGTCACAGGCACCATGTCAGTGCGGGAAAGTGTGTGAGAGAGTCACAGACACCATGTCAGTGCGGGACAGTGTGTGTGAGACTCACAGACACCATGTCAGTGCGGGGCAGAGTGTGAGAGTCACAGACACCATGTCAGTGCTGGGCAGTGTGTGAGACTCACAGACACCATGTCAGTGCGGGGCAGTGTGTGAGATCGTCACAGGCACCATGTCAGTGCGGGGCAGTGTGTGAGATTCACAGACACCATGTCAGTGTGGGGCAGTGTGTGAGAGAGTCACAGGCACCATGTCAGTTCAGGGCAGTGTATGTGAGAGTCACAGGAACCATGTCAGTGCGGGGCAGTGTGTGAGAGTCACAGGCACCATGTCAGTGCGGGGCAGTGTGTGAGATTCACAGGCATCATGTCAGCGTGGAGCAGTGTGTGAGATTCACAGGCATCATGTCAGTGCGGGGCAGTGTGTGAGAGTCACAGGCACCATGTCAGTGCGGGTCAGTGTGTGAGAGAGTCACAGGCACCATGTCAGTGCGGGGCAGTGTGTGAGAGTCACAGGCACCATGTCAGTGCAGGGCAGTGTGTGAGAGAGTCACAGGCACCATGTCAGTGCGGGGCAGTGTGTGAGAGTCACAGGCACCATGTCAGTGCCGGGCAGTGTGTGAGATTCACAGGCATCATGTCAGTGCAGGGCAGTGTGTGAGAGTCACAGACACCATGTCACTGCGGGACAGTGTGTGAGAGTCACAGACACCATGCCAGTGCAGGGCAGTGTGTGAGAGAGTCACAGGCACCATGTCAGTGCAGGGCAGTGTGTGAGAGTCACAGACACCATGTCAGTGCGGGGCAGTGCGTGAGAGTCACAGACACCATGTCAGTGCGGGGCAGTGTGTGAGAGAGTCACAGGCACCTTGTCAGTGCAGGGCAGTGTGTGAGAGAGTCACAGGCACCATGTCAGTGCAGGGCAGTGTGTGAGAGTCACAGGCACCATGTCAGTGCAGGGCAGTGTGTGAGAGTCACAGGCACCATGTCAGTGCGGGGCAGTGTGTGAGAGAGTCACAGGCACCATGTCAGTGCGGGGCAGTGTGTGAGAGTCACAGGCACCATGTCAGTGTGGGGCAGAGTGTGAGAGAGTCACAGACACCATGTCAGTGTGGGGCAGTGTGAGAGAGTCACAGACACCATGTCAGTGCGGGGCAGTGTGAGAGAGTCACAGACACCATGTCAGTGTGGGGCAGTGTGTGAGAGTCACAGGCACCATGTCAGTGCGGGACAGTGTGAGAGAGTCACAGGCACCATGTCAGTGTGGGGCAGTGTGTGAGAGAGTCACAGGCACCATGTCAGTGCGGGGCAGTGTGTGAGAGAGTCACAGGCACCATGTCAGTGCGGGGCAGTGTGTGAGAGAGTCACAGACACCATGTCAGTGCGGGGCAGTGTGTGAGACTCACAGACACCATGTCAGTGCGGGGCAGTGTGTGAGAGAGTCACAGACACCATGTCAGTGCGGGACAGTGTGTGAGATAATCACAGACACCATGTCAGTGCGGGACAGTGTGTGAGAGAGTCACAGGCACCATGTCAGTGCGGGGCAGTGTGTGAGAGAGTCACAGGCACCATGTCAGTGCGGGGCAGTGTGTGAGAGTCACAGACACCATGTCAGTACGGGACAGTGTGTGAGAGAATCACAGGCACCATGTCAGTGCGGGGCAGTGTGTGAGAGAGTCACAGGCACCATGTCAGTGCGGGGCAGTGTGTGAGAGTCACAGACACCATGTCAGGGCCGGGCAGTGTGTGAGAGTCACAGACACCATGTCAGTGCGGGGCAGTGTGTGAGAGTCACAGACACCATGTCAGGGCCGGGCAGTGTGTGAGAGTCACAGACACCATGTCAGTGCGGGGCAGTGTGTGAGAGTCACAGACACCATGTCAGGGCCGGGCAGTGTGTGAGAGTCACAGACACCATGTCAGTGCGGGGCAGTGTGTGAGAGTCACAGACACCATGTCAGGGCCGGGCAGTGTGTGAGAGTCACAGGCACCATGTCAGTGCGGGGCAGTGTGTGAGAGTCACAGACACCATGTCAGGGCCGGGCAGTGTGTGAGAGTCACAGACACCATGTCAGTGCGGGGCAGTGTGTGATAGTCACAGACACCATGTCATTGCGCGGCTGTGTGTGAGAGTCACAGGCACCATGTCAGTGCGGGGCAGTGTGTGAGAGAGTCAGAGGCACCATGTCAGTGCGGGGCAGTGTGTGAGAGTCACAGGCACCATGTCAGTGCGGGGCAATGTGTGAGAGAGTCACAGGCACCATGTCAGTGCGGGGCAGTGTGTGAGAGAGTCACAGGCACCATGTCAGTGCGGGGCAGTGTGTGAGAGTCAGAGGCACCATGTCAGTGCGGGGCAGTGTGTGAGAGAGTCACAGACACCATGTCAGTGCGGGGCAGTGTGTGAGAGAGTCACAGACACCATGTCAGTGCGGGGCAGTGTGTGAGAGAGTCACAGACACCATGTCAGTGCGCGGCAGTGCGTGAGAGAGTCACAGGCACCATGTCAGTGCGGGGCAGTGTGTGTGAGAGTCACAGGCACCATGTCATTTCGGGGCAATATGTGAGAGAGTCACAGGAACCATGTCAGTGCGGGGCAGTGTGTGAGAGAGTCACAGGCACCATGTCAGTGCGGGGCAGTGTGTGTGAGAGTCACAGGCACCATGTCATTTCGGGGCAATGTGTGAGAGAGTCACAGGCACCATGTCATTTCGGGGCAGTGTGTGAGAGAGTCACAGGCACCATGTCAGTGCGGGGCAGTGTGTGAGAGAGTCACACGCACCATGTCAGTGCGGGGCAGTGTGTGTGAGAGTCACAGGCACCATGTCATTTCGGGGCAATGTGTGAGAGAGTCACAGGCACCATGTCAGTGCGGGGCAGTGTGTGAGAGAGTCACAGACACCATGTCAGTGCGGGGCAGTGTGTGAGAGAGTCACAGACACCATGTCAGTGAGGGGCAGTGTGTGAGAGAGTCACAGGCACCATGTCAGTGCGGGGCAGTGTGTGAGACAGTCACAGGCACCATGTCAGTGCGGGGCAGTGTGTGAGAGTCACAGACACCATGTCACTGCGGGGCAGTGTGTGAGAGAATCACAGACACCATGTCAGTGCGGGGCAGTGTGTGAGAGACTCACAGACACCATGTCAGTGCGGGGCAGTGTGTGAGAGACTCACAGACACCATGTCAGTGCGGGGCAGTGTGTGAGAGAGTCACAGACACCATGTCAGTGCGGGGCAGTGTGAGAGAGTCACAGACACCATATCAGTGCGGGGCAGTGTGTGAGAGACTCACAGACACCATGTCAGTGCGGGGCAGTGTGTGAGAGTCACAGACACCATATCAGTGTGGGGCTGTGTGTGAGAGAGTCACAGGCACCATGTCATTGCGGGGCAGTGTGTGTGAGAGTCAGAGACACCATGTCAGTGCGGGGCAGTGTGTGAGAGTCACAGACACCATGTCAGTGCGGGGCTGTGTGTGAGAGAGTCACAGGCACCATGTCATTGCGGGGCAGTGTGTGTGAGAGTCACAGGCACCATGTCAGTGTGGGGCAGTGTGTGAGAGTCACAGACACCATGTCAGTGCAAGGCAGTGTGTGAGAGTCACAGACACCATGTCAGTGCGGGTCAGTATGTGAGAGAGTCACAGGCACCATGTCAGTGCGGGGCAGTGTGTGAGATATTCACAGGCACCATGTCAGTGCGGGGCAGCATGTCTGAGAGTCACAGACACCATGTCAGTGCGGGGCAGTGTGTGAGAGTCACAGACACCATGTCAGTGCGGGACAGTGTGTGAGAGAGTCACAGACACCATGTCAGTGCGCGGCAGTGTGTGAGACTCACAGACACCATGTAAGTGCGGGGCAGTGTGTGAGGCTCACAGACACCATGTCAGTGCGGGGCAATGTATGAGACTCACAGACACCATGTCAGTGCGGGGCAGAGTGTGAGAGAGTCACAGACACCATGCCAGTGCGGGGCAGTGTGTGAGAGAGTCACAGACACCATGTCAGTGCGGGGCAGAGTGTGAGAGAGTCACAGACACCATGTCAGTGCGGGGCAGAGTGTGAGAGAGTCACAGACACCATGTCAGTGCGGGGCAGTGTGAGAGAGTCACAGACACCATGTCAGTGCGGGGCAGTGTGTGAGAGAGTCACAGTCACCATGTCAGTGCGGGACAGTGTGTGTGAGAGTCACAGACACCATGTCAGTGCGGGGCAGTGTGTGAGAGAGTCACAGACACCATGTCAGTGCGGGACAGTGTGTGAGAGAGTCACAGATACCATGTCAGTGCGGGACAGTGTGTGAGAGAGTCACAGGCACCATGTCAGTGCGGGGCAGTGTGTGAGAGAGTCACAGGCACCATGTCAGTGCGGGGCAGTGTGTGAGAGTCACAGACACCATGTCAGTACGGGACAGTGTGTGAGAGAGTCACAGGCACCATGTCAGTGCGGGGCAGTGTGTGAGAGAGTCACAGGCACCATGTCAGTGCGGGGCAGTGTGTGAGAGTCACAGACACCATGTCAGGGCCGGGCAGTGTGTGAGAGTCACAGACACCATGTCAGTGCGGGGCAGTGTGTGAGAGTCACAGACACCATGTCAGTGCGGGGCAATGTGTGAGAGAGTCACAGGAACCATGTCAGTGCGGGGCAGTGTGTGTGAGAGTCACAGGCACCATGTCAGTGTGGGGCAGTGCTTGAGAGAGTCACAGGCACCATGTCAGTGTGGGGCCGTGTGTGAGGCTCACAGACACCATGTCAGTGCGGGGCAATGTATGAGACTCACAGACACCATGTCAGTGCGGGGCAGAGTGTGAGAGTGTCACAGACTCCATGCCAGTGCGGGGCAGTGTGTGAGAGAGTCACAGACACCATGTCAGTGCGGGGCAGAGTGTGAGAGAGTCACAGACACCATGTCAGTGCGGGACAGTGTGTGAGAGAGTCACAGGCACCATGTCAGTGCGGGGCAGTGTGAGAGCGTCACAGACACCATGTCAGTGCGGGGCAGTGTGTGAGAGAGTCACAGTCACCATGTCAGTGCGGGACAGTGTGTGTGAGACTCACAGACACCATGTCAGTGCGGGGCAGTGTGTGAGAGAGTCACAGACACCATGTCAGTGCGGGACAGTGTGTGAGAGAGTCACAGACACCATGTCAGTGCGGGACAGTGTGTGACTGAGTCACAGGCACCATGTCAGTGCGGGGCAGTGTGTGAGAGAGTCACAGGCACCATATCAGTGCGGGGCAGTGTGTGAGAGTCACAGACACCATGTCAGTACGGGACAGTGTGTGAGAGAGTCACAGGCACCATGTCAGTGCGGGGCAGTGTGTGAGAGAGTCACAGGCACCATGTCAGTGCGGGGCAGTGTGTGAGAGTCACAGACACCATGTCAGGGCCGGGCAGTGTGTGAGAGTCACAGACACCATGTCAGTGCGGGGCAGTGTGTGAGAGTCACAGACACCATGTCAGTGCGGGGCAATGTGTGAGAGAGTCACAGGAACCATGTCAGTGCGGGGCAGTGTGTGTGAGAGTCACAGGCACCATGTCAGTGTGGGGCAGTGCTTGAGAGAGTCATAGGCACCATGTCAGTGCGGGGCAGTGTGTGAGAATCACAGGCACCATGTCAGTGCGGGGCAATGTGTGAGAGAGTCACAGGCACCATGTCAGTGCGGGGCAGTGTGTGAGAGTCACAGACACCATGTCACTGCGGGGCAGTGTGTGAGAGAGTCACAGACACCATGTCAGTGAGGGGCAGTGTGTGAGAGAGTCACAGGCACCATGTCAGTGCGGGGCAGTGTGTGAGAGAGTCACAGGCACCATGTCAGTGCGGGGCAGTGTGTGAGAGTCACAGACACCATGTCACTGCGGGGCAGTGTGTGAGAGAGTCACAGACACCATGTCAGTGCGGGGCAGTTTGTGAGAGACTCACAGACACCATGTCAGTGCGGGGCAGTGTGTGAGAGACTCACAGACACCATGTCAGTGCGGGGCAGTGTGTGAGAGAGTCACAGGCACTATGTCAGTGCGGGGCAGTGTGAGAGAGTCACAGACACCATATCAGTGCGGGGCAGTGTGTGAGAGTCACAGACACCATGTCAGTGCGGGGCAGTGTGAGAGAGAGTCACAGACACCATGTCAGTGCGGGGCTGTGTGTCTGAGAGTGACAGGCACCATGTCAGTGCGGGGCAGTGTGTGAGAGTCACAGGCACCATGTCAGTGCGGGGCAGTGTGTGAGAGTCACAGACACCATGTCAGTGCGGGTCAGTATGTGAGATATTCACAGGCAGCATGTCAGTGCGGGGCAGTGTGTGTGAGAGTCACAGACACCATGTCAGTGCGGGGCAGCATGTCTGAGAGTCACAGACACCATGTCAGTGCGGGGCAGTGTGTGAGAGTCACAGGCACCATGTCAGTGTGGGGCAGTGTGTGAGAGTCACAGGCACCATGTCAGTGCGGGGCAGTATGTGTGAGTGTCACAGGCACCATGTCAGAGCGGGGCAGTGTGTGTGAGAGAGTCACAGGCACCATGTCAGTGCGGGGCAGTGTGTGCGAGAGTTACAGGAACCATGTCAGTGCGGGGCAGTGTGTGAGAGAGTCACAGACACCATGTCAGTGCGGGGCAGTGTGTGAGAGAGTCAAAGGCACCATGTCAGTGCGGGGCAGCGTGTGAGAGAGTCACAGGCACCATGTCAGTGCGGGGCAGTGTGTGAGAGAGTCACAGGCACCATGTCAGTGCGGGGCAGTGTGTGAGAGAGTCACAGACACCATGTCAGTGTGGGACAGCGTGTGAGAGAGTCACAGACACCATGTCAGTGCGGGGCAGTGTGTGAGAGAGTCACAGACACCATGTCAGTGCGGGGCAGTGTGTGAGATCGTCACAGGCACCATGTCGGTGCGGGGCAGTGTGTGAGATTCACAGACACCATGCCGGTGTGGGGCAGTGTGTGAGAGAGTCACAGGCACCATGTCAGTGCGGGGCAGTGTGTGATAGTCACAGACACCATGTCATTGCGCGGCTGTGTGTGAGAGTCACAGACACCATGTCACTGCGGGGCAGTGTGTGAGAGAATCACAGACACCATGTCAGTGCGGGGCAGTGTGTGAGAGACTCACAGACACCATGTCAGTGCGGGGCAGTGTGTGAGAGACTCACAGACACCATGTCAGTGCGGGGCAGTGTGTGAGAGAGTCACAGACACCATGTCAGTGCGGGGCAGTGTGAGAGAGTCACAGACACCATATCAGTGCGGGGCAGTGTGTGAGAGACTCACAGACACCATGTCAGTGCGGGGCAGTGTGTGAGAGTCACAGACACCATATCAGTGTGGGGCTGTGTGTGAGAGAGTCACAGGCACCATGTCATTGCGGGGCAGTGTGTGTGAGAGTCAGAGACACCATGTCAGTGCGGGGCAGTGTGTGAGAGTCACAGACACCATGTCAGTGCGGGGCTGTGTGTGAGAGAGTCACAGGCACCATGTCATTGCGGGGCAGTGTGTGTGAGAGTCACAGGCACCATGTCAGTGTGGGGCAGTGTGTGAGAGTCACAGACACCATGTCAGTGCAAGGCAGTGTGTGAGAGTCACAGACACCATGTCAGTGCGGGTCAGTATGTGAGAGAGTCACAGGCACCATGTCAGTGCGGGGCAGTGTGTGAGATATTCACAGGCACCATGTCAGTGCGGGGCAGCATGTCTGAGAGTCACAGACACCATGTCAGTGCGGGGCAGTGTGTGAGAGTCACAGACACCATGTCAGTGCGGGACAGTGTGTGAGAGAGTCACAGACACCATGTCAGTGCGCGGCAGTGTGTGAGACTCACAGACACCATGTAAGTGCGGGGCAGTGTGTGAGGCTCACAGACACCATGTCAGTGCGGGGCAATGTATGAGACTCACAGACACCATGTCAGTGCGGGGCAGAGTGTGAGAGAGTCACAGACACCATGCCAGTGCGGGGCAGTGTGTGAGAGAGTCACAGACACCATGTCAGTGCGGGGCAGAGTGTGAGAGAGTCACAGACACCATGTCAGTGCGGGGCAGAGTGTGAGAGAGTCACAGACACCATGTCAGTGCGGGGCAGTGTGAGAGAGTCACAGACACCATGTCAGTGCGGGGCAGTGTGTGAGAGAGTCACAGTCACCATGTCAGTGCGGGACAGTGTGTGTGAGAGTCACAGACACCATGTCAGTGCGGGGCAGTGTGTGAGAGAGTCACAGACACCATGTCAGTGCGGGACAGTGTGTGAGAGAGTCACAGATACCATGTCAGTGCGGGACAGTGTGTGAGAGAGTCACAGGCACCATGTCAGTGCGGGGCAGTGTGTGAGAGAGTCACAGGCACCATGTCAGTGCGGGGCAGTGTGTGAGAGTCACAGACACCATGTCAGTACGGGACAGTGTGTGAGAGAGTCACAGGCACCATGTCAGTGCGGGGCAGTGTGTGAGAGAGTCACAGGCACCATGTCAGTGCGGGGCAGTGTGTGAGAGTCACAGACACCATGTCAGGGCCGGGCAGTGTGTGAGAGTCACAGACACCATGTCAGTGCGGGGCAGTGTGTGAGAGTCACAGACACCATGTCAGTGCGGGGCAATGTGTGAGAGAGTCACAGGAACCATGTCAGTGCGGGGCAGTGTGTGTGAGAGTCACAGGCACCATGTCAGTGTGGGGCAGTGCTTGAGAGAGTCACAGGCACCATGTCAGTGTGGGGCCGTGTGTGAGGCTCACAGACACCATGTCAGTGCGGGGCAATGTATGAGACTCACAGACACCATGTCAGTGCGGGGCAGAGTGTGAGAGTGTCACAGACTCCATGCCAGTGCGGGGCAGTGTGTGAGAGAGTCACAGACACCATGTCAGTGCGGGGCAGAGTGTGAGAGAGTCACAGACACCATGTCAGTGCGGGACAGTGTGTGAGAGAGTCACAGGCACCATGTCAGTGCGGGGCAGTGTGAGAGCGTCACAGACACCATGTCAGTGCGGGGCAGTGTGTGAGAGAGTCACAGTCACCATGTCAGTGCGGGACAGTGTGTGTGAGACTCACAGACACCATGTCAGTGCGGGGCAGTGTGTGAGAGAGTCACAGACACCATGTCAGTGCGGGACAGTGTGTGAGAGAGTCACAGACACCATGTCAGTGCGGGACAGTGTGTGACTGAGTCACAGGCACCATGTCAGTGCGGGGCAGTGTGTGAGAGAGTCACAGGCACCATATCAGTGCGGGGCAGTGTGTGAGAGTCACAGACACCATGTCAGTACGGGACAGTGTGTGAGAGAGTCACAGGCACCATGTCAGTGCGGGGCAGTGTGTGAGAGAGTCACAGGCACCATGTCAGTGCGGGGCAGTGTGTGAGAGTCACAGACACCATGTCAGGGCCGGGCAGTGTGTGAGAGTCACAGACACCATGTCAGTGCGGGGCAGTGTGTGAGAGTCACAGACACCATGTCAGTGCGGGGCAATGTGTGAGAGAGTCACAGGAACCATGTCAGTGCGGGGCAGTGTGTGTGAGAGTCACAGGCACCATGTCAGTGTGGGGCAGTGCTTGAGAGAGTCATAGGCACCATGTCAGTGCGGGGCAGTGTGTGAGAATCACAGGCACCATGTCAGTGCGGGGCAATGTGTGAGAGAGTCACAGGCACCATGTCAGTGCGGGGCAGTGTGTGAGAGTCACAGACACCATGTCACTGCGGGGCAGTGTGTGAGAGAGTCACAGACACCATGTCAGTGAGGGGCAGTGTGTGAGAGAGTCACAGGCACCATGTCAGTGCGGGGCAGTGTGTGAGAGAGTCACAGGCACCATGTCAGTGCGGGGCAGTGTGTGAGAGTCACAGACACCATGTCACTGCGGGGCAGTGTGTGAGAGAGTCACAGACACCATGTCAGTGCGGGGCAGTTTGTGAGAGACTCACAGACACCATGTCAGTGCGGGGCAGTGTGTGAGAGACTCACAGACACCATGTCAGTGCGGGGCAGTGTGTGAGAGAGTCACAGGCACTATGTCAGTGCGGGGCAGTGTGAGAGAGTCACAGACACCATATCAGTGCGGGGCAGTGTGTGAGAGTCACAGACACCATGTCAGTGCGGGGCAGTGTGAGAGAGAGTCACAGACACCATGTCAGTGCGGGGCTGTGTGTCTGAGAGTGACAGGCACCATGTCAGTGCGGGGCAGTGTGTGAGAGTCACAGGCACCATGTCAGTGCGGGGCAGTGTGTGAGAGTCACAGACACCATGTCAGTGCGGGTCAGTATGTGAGATATTCACAGGCAGCATGTCAGTGCGGGGCAGTGTGTGTGAGAGTCACAGACACCATGTCAGTGCGGGGCAGCATGTCTGAGAGTCACAGACACCATGTCAGTGCGGGGCAGTGTGTGAGAGTCACAGGCACCATGTCAGTGTGGGGCAGTGTGTGAGAGTCACAGGCACCATGTCAGTGCGGGGCAGTATGTGTGAGTGTCACAGGCACCATGTCAGAGCGGGGCAGTGTGTGTGAGAGAGTCACAGGCACCATGTCAGTGCGGGGCAGTGTGTGCGAGAGTTACAGGAACCATGTCAGTGCGGGGCAGTGTGTGAGAGAGTCACAGACACCATGTCAGTGCGGGGCAGTGTGTGAGAGAGTCAAAGGCACCATGTCAGTGCGGGGCAGCGTGTGAGAGAGTCACAGGCACCATGTCAGTGCGGGGCAGTGTGTGAGAGAGTCACAGGCACCATGTCAGTGCGGGGCAGTGTGTGAGAGAGTCACAGACACCATGTCAGTGTGGGACAGCGTGTGAGAGAGTCACAGACACCATGTCAGTGCGGGGCAGTGTGTGAGAGAGTCACAGACACCATGTCAGTGCGGGGCAGTGTGTGAGATCGTCACAGGCACCATGTCGGTGCGGGGCAGTGTGTGAGATTCACAGACACCATGCCGGTGTGGGGCAGTGTGTGAGAGAGTCACAGGCACCATGTCAGTGCGGGGCAGTGTGTGATAGTCACAGACACCATGTCATTGCGCGGCTGTGTGTGAGAGTCACAGGCACCATGTCAGTGCGGGGCAGTGTGTGAGAGAGTCAGAGGCACCATGTCAGTGCGGGGCAGTGTGTGAGAGTCACAGGCACCATGTCAGTGCGGGGCAGTGTGTGTGAGAGTCACAGGCACCATGTCAGTGTGGGGCAGTGTGAGAGAGTCACAGGCACCATGTCAGTGCGGGGCAGTGTGTGCGAGAGTTACAGACACCATGTCAGTGCGGGGCAGTGTGCGAGAGAGTCACAGACACCATGTCAGTGCGGGGCAGTGTGTGAGAGAGTCACAGACACCATGTCAGTGCGGGACAGTGTGTGAGAGAGTCACAGACACCATGTCAGTGCGGGACAGTGTGTGAGAGAGTCACAGGCACCATTTCAGTGCGGGGCAGTGTGTGAGAGAGTCACAGGCACCATGTCAGTGCGGGGCAGTGTGTGAGAGTCACAGACACCATGTCAGTGCGGGGCAGTGTGTGAGAGAGTCACAGGCACCATGTCAGTGCGGGGCAGTGTGTGAGAGAGTCACAGGCACCATGTCAGTGCGGGGCAGTGTGTGAGAGAGTCACAGACACCATGTCAGTGCGGGGCAGTTTGTGAGACTCACAGACACCTTGTCAGTGCGGGGCAGTGTGTGAGAGTCACAGACACCATGTCAAGGCCGGGCAGTGTGTGAGAGTCACAGGCACCATGTCAGTGCGGGGCAGTGTGTGAGAGTCACAGGCACCATGTCAGTGCGGGAAAGTGTGTGAGAGAGTCACAGACACCATGTCAGTGCGGGACAGTGTGTGTGAGACTCACAGACACCATGTCAGTGCGGGGCAGAGTGTGAGAGTCACAGACACCATGTCAGTGCTGGGCAGTGTGTGAGACTCACAGACACCATGTCAGTGCGGGGCAGTGTGTGAGATCGTCACAGGCACCATGTCAGTGCGGGGCAGTGTGTGAGATTCACAGACACCATGTCAGTGTGGGGCAGTGTGTGAGAGAGTCACAGGCACCATGTCAGTTCAGGGCAGTGTATGTGAGAGTCACAGGAACCATGTCAGTGCGGGGCTTGTGTGAGAGTCACAGGCACCATGTCAGTGCGGGGCAGTGTGTGAGATTCACAGGCATCATGTCAGCGTGGAGCAGTGTGTGAGATTCACAGGCATCATGTCAGTGCGGGGCAGTGTGTGAGAGTCACAGGCACCATGTCAGTGCGGGTCAATGTGTGAGAGAGTCACAGGCACCATGTCAGTGCGGGGCAGTGTGTGAGAGTCACAGGCACCATGTCAGTGCAGGGCAGTGTGTGAGAGAGTCACAGGCACCATGTCAGTGCGGGGCAGTGTGTGAGAGTCACAGGCACCATGTCAGTGCAGGGCAGTGTGTGAGATTCACAGGCATCATGTCAGTGCAGGGCAGTGTGTGAGAGTCACAGACACCATGTCACTGCGGGACAGTGTGTGAGAGTCACAGACACCATGTCAGTGCAGGGCAGTGTGTGAGAGAGTCACAGGCACCATGTCAGTGCAGGGCAGTGTGTGAGAGTCACAGACACCATGTCAGTGCGGGGCAGTGTGTGAGAGTCACAGACACCATGTCAGTGCGGGGCAGTGTGTGAGAGACTCACAGGCACCTTGTCAGTGCAGGGCAGTGTGTGAGAGAGTCACAGGCACCATGTCAGTGCAGGGCAGTGTGTGAGAGTCACAGGCACCATGTCAGTGCAGGGCAGTGTGTGAGAGTCACAGGCACCATGTCAGTGCGGGGCAGTGTGTGAGAGAGTCACAGGCACCATGTCAGTGCGGGGCAGTGTGTGAGAGTCACAGGCACCATGTCAGTGTGGGGCAGAGTGTGAGAGAGTCACAGACACCATGTCAGTGTGGGGCAGTGTGAGAGAGTCACAGACACCATGTCAGTGCGGGGCAGTGTGAGAGAGTCACAGACACCATGTCAGTGTGGGGCAGTGTGTGAGAGTCACAGGCACCATGTCAGTGCGGGACAGTGTGAGAGAGTCACAGGCACCATGTCAGTGCGGGGCAGTGTGTGAGAGAGTCACAGGCACCATGTCAGTGCGGGGCAGTGTGTGAGAGAGTCACAGGCACCATGTCAGTGCGGGGCAGTGTGTGAGAGAGTCACAGACACCATGTCAGTGCGGGGCAGTGTGTGAGACTCACAGACACCATGTCAGTGCGGGGCAGTGTGTGAGAGAGTCACAGACACCATGTCAGTGCGGGACAGTGTGTGAGATAGTCACAGACACCATGTCAGTGCGGGACAGTGTGTGAGAGAGTCACAGGCACCATGTCAGTGCGGGGCAGTGTGTGAGAGAGTCACTGGCACCATGTCAGTGCGGGGCAGTGTGTGAGATTCACAGACACCATGTCAGGGCCGGGCAGTGTGTGAGAGTCACAGACACCATGTCAGTGCGGGGCAGTGTGTGAGATCGTCACAGGCACCATGTCAGTGCGGGGCAGTGTGTGATAGTCACAGACACCATGTCATTGCGCGGCTGTGTGTGAGAGTCACAGGCACCATGTCAGTGCGGGGCAGTGTGTGAGAGAGTCAGAGGCACCATGTCAGTGCGGGGCAGTGTGTGAGAGTCACAGGCACCATGTCAGTGCGGGGCAATGTGTGAGAGAGTCACAGGCACCATGTCAGTGCGGGGCAGTGTGTGAGAGAGTCAGAGGCACCATGTCAGTGCGGGGCAGTGTGTGAGAGAGTCACAGACACCATGTCAGTGCGGGGCAGTGTGTGAGAGAGTCACAGACACCATGTCAGTGCGGGGCAGTGTGTGAGAGAGTCACAGACACCATGTCAGTGCGGGGCAGTGTGTGTGAGAGTCACAGGCACCATGTCATTTCGGGGCAATATGTGAGAGAGTCACAGGAACCATGTCAGTGCGGGGCAGTGTGTGTGAGAGTCACAGGCACCATGTCATTTCGGGGCAGTGTGTGAGAGAGTCACAGGCACCATGTCAGTGCGGGGCAGTGTGTGAGAGAGTCACACGCACCATGTCAGTGCGGGGCAGTGTGTGTGAGAGTCACAGGCACCATGTCATTTCGGGGCAATGTGTGAGAGAGTCACAGGCACCATGTCAGTGCGGGGCAGTGTGTGAGAGAGTCACAGACACCATGTCAGTGCGGGGCAGTGTGTGAGAGAGTCACAGACACCATGTCAGTGCGGGGCAGTGTGTGAGACAGTCACAGGCACCATGTCAGTGCGGGGCAGTGTGTGAGAGTCACAGACACCATGTCACTGCGGGGCAGTGTGTGAGAGAGTCACAGACACCATGTCAGTGCGGGGCAGTGTGTGAGAGACTCACAGACACCATGTCAGTGCGGGGCAGTGTGTGAGAGACTCACAGACACCATGTCAGTGCGGGGCAGTGTGTGAGAGAGTCACAGACACCATGTCAGTGCGGGGCAGTGTGAGAGAGTCACAGACACCATATCAGTGCGGGGCAGTGTGTGAGAGACTCACAGACACCATGTCAGTGCGGGGCAGTGTGTGAGAGTCACAGACACCATATCAGTGCGGGGCTGTGTGTGAGAGAGTCACAGGCACCATGTCATTGCGGGGCAGTGTGTGTGAGAGTCAGAGACACCATGTCAGTGCGGGGCAGTGTGTGAGAGTCACAGACACCATGTCAGTGCGGGGCTGTGTGTGAGAGAGTCACAGGCACCATGTCATTGCGGGGCAGTGTGTGTGAGAGTCACAGGCACCATGTCAGTGTGGGGCAGTGTGTGAGAGTCACAGACACCATGTCAGTGCAAGGCAGTGTGTGAGAGTCACAGACACCATGTCAGTGCGGGTCAGTATGTGAGAGAGTCACAGGCACCATGTCAGTGCGGGGCAGTGTGTGAGATATTCACAGGCACCATGTCAGTGCGGGGCAGCATGTCTGAGAGTCACAGACACCATGTCAGTGCGGGGTAGTGTGTGAGAGTCACAGACACCATGTCAGTGCGGGACAGTGTGTGAGAGAGTCACAGACACCATGTCAGTGCGCAGCAGTGTGTGAGACTCACAGACACCATGTAAGTGCGGGGCAGTGTGTGAGGCTCACAGACACCATGTCAGTGCGGGGCAATGTATGAGACTCACAGACACCATGTCAGTGCGGGGCAGAGTGTGAGAGAGTCACAGACACCATGCCAGTGCGGGGCAGTGTGTGAGAGAGTCACAGACACCATGTCAGTGCGGGGCAGAGTGTGAGAGAGTCACAGACACCATGTCAGTGCGGGACAGTGTGTGAGAGAGTCACAGGCACCATGTCAGTGCGGGGCAGTGTGAGAGAGTCACAGACACCATGTCAGTGCGGGGCAGTGTGTGAGAGAGTCACAGTCACCATGTCAGTGCGGGACAGTGTGTGTGAGACTCACAGACACCATGTCAGTGCGGGGCAGTGTGTGAGAGAGTCACAGACACCATGTCAGTGCGGGACAGTGTGTGAGAGAGTCACAGACACCATGTCAGTGCGGGACAGTGTGTGAGAGAGTCACAGGCACCATGTCAGTGCGGGGCAGTGTGTGAGAGAGTCACAGGCACCATGTCAGTGCGGGGCAGTGTGTGAGAGTCACAGACACCATGTCAGTACGGGAGAGTGTGTGAGAGAGTCACAGGCACCATGTCAGTGCGGGGCTGTGTGTGAGAGAGTCACAGGCACCATGTCAGTGCGGGGCAGTGTGTGAGAGTCACAGACACCATGTCAGGGCCGGGCAGTGTGTGAGAGTCACAGACACCATGTCAGTGCGGGGCAGTGTGTGAGAGTCACAGACACCATGTCAGTGCGGGGCAATGTGTGAGAGAGTCACAGGAACCATGTCAGTGCGGGGCAGTGTGTGTGAGAGTCACAGGCACCATGTCAGTGTGGGGCAGTGCTTGAGAGAGTCACAGGCACCATGTCAGTGTGGGGCCGTGTGTGAGGCTCACAGACACCATGTCAGTGCGGGGCAATGTATGAGACTCACAGACACCATGTCAGTGCGGGGCAGAGTGTGAGAGTGTCACAGACTCCATGCCAGTGCGGGGCAGTGTGTGAGAGAGTCACAGACACCATGTCAGTGCGGGGCAGAGTGTGAGAGAGTCACAGACACCATGTCAGTGCGGGACAGTGTGTGAGAGAGTCACAGGCACCATGTCAGTGCGGGGCAGTGTGAGAGAGTCACAGACACCATGTCAGTGCGGGGCAGTGTGTGAGAGAGTCACAGTCACCATGTCAGTGCGGGACAGTGTGTGTGAGACTCACAGACACCATGTCAGTGCGGGGCAGTGTGTGAGAGAGTCACAGACACCATGTCAGTGCGGGACAGTGTGTGAGAGAGTCACAGACACCATGTCAGTGCGGGACAGTGTGTGAGAGAGTCACAGGCACCATGTCAGTGCGGGGCAGTGTGTGAGAGAGTCACAGGCACCATGTCAGTGCGGGGCAGTGTGTGAGAGTCACAGACACCATGTCAGTACGGGACAGTGTGTGAGAGAGTCACAGGCACCATGTCAGTGCAGGGCAGTGTGTGAGAGAGTCACAGGCACCATGTCAGTGCGGGGCAGTGTGTGAGAGTCACAGACACCATGTCAGGGCCGGGCAGTGTGTGAGAGTCACAGACACCATGTCAGTGCGGGGCAGTGTGTGAGAGTCACAGACACCATGTCAGTGCGGGGCAATGTGTGAGAGAGTCACAGGAACCATGTCAGTGCGGGGCAGTGTGTGTGAGAGTCACAGGCACCATGTCAGTGTGGGGCAGTGCTTGAGAGAGTCATAGGCACCATGTCAGTGCGGGGCAGTGTGTGAGAATCACAGGCACCATGTCAGTGCGGGGCAATGTGTGAGAGAGTCACAGGCACCATGTCAGTGCGGGGCAGTGTGTGAGAGTCACAGACACCATGTCACTGCGGGGCAGTGTGTGAGAGAGTCACAGACACCATGTCAGTGAGGGGCAGTGTGTGAGAGAGTCACAGGCACCATGTCAGTGCGGGGCAGTGTGTGAGAGAGTCACAGGCACCATGTCAGTGCGGGGCAGTGTGTGAGAGTCACAGACACCATGTCACTGCGGGGCAGTGTGTGAGAGAGTCACAGACACCATGTCAGTGCGGGGCAGTTTGTGAGAGACTCACAGACACCATGTCAGTGCGGGGCAGTGTGTGAGAGACTCACAGACACCATGTCAGTGCGGGGCAGTGTGTGAGAGACTCACAGACACCATGTCAGTGCGGGGCAGTGTGTGAGAGACTCACAGACACCATGTCAGTGCGGGGCAGTGTGTGAGAGAGTCACAGGCACTATGTCAGTGCGGGGCAGTGTGAGAGAGTCACAGACACCATATCAGTGCGGGGCAGTGTGTGAGAGTCACAGACACCATGTCAGTGCGGGGCAGTGTGAGAGAGAGTCACAGACACCATGTCAGTGCGGGGCTGTGTGTCTGAGAGTGACAGGCACCATGTCAGTGCGGGGCAGTGTGTGAGAGTCACAGGCACCATGTCAGTGCGGGGCAGTGTGTGAGAGTCACAGACACCATGTCAGTGCGGGTCAGTATGTGAGATATTCACAGGCAGCATGTCAGTGCGGGGCAGTGTGTGTGAGAGTCACAGACACCATGTCAGTGCGGGGCAGCATGTCTGAGAGTCACAGACACCATGTCAGTGCGGGGCAGTGTGTGAGAGTCACAGGCACCATGTCAGTGTGGGGCAGTGTGTGAGAGTCACAGGCACCATGTCAGTGCGGGGCAGTGTGTGTGAGTGTCACAGGCACCATGTCAGAGCGGGGCAGTGTGTGTGAGAGAGTCACAGGCACCATGTCAGTGCGGGGCAGTGTGTGCGAGAGTTACAGGAACCATGTCAGTGCGGGGCAGTGTGTGAGAGAGTCACAGACACCATGTCAGTGCGGGGCAGTGTGTGAGAGAGTCACAGGCACCATGTCAGTGCGGGGCAGCGTGTGAGAGAGTCACAGGCACCATGTCAGTGCGGGGCAGTGTGTGAGAGAGTCACAGGCACCATGTCAGTGCGGGGCAGTGTGTGAGAGAGTCACAGACACCATGTCAGTGTGGGACAGCGTGTGAGAGAGTCACAGACACCATGTCAGTGCGGGGCAGTGTGTGAGAGAGTCACAGACACCATGTCAGTGCGGGGCAGTGTGTGAGATCGTCACAGGCACCATGTCGGTGCGGGGCAGTGTGTGAGATTCACAGACACCATGTCAGTGTGGGGCAGTGTGTGAGAGAGTCACAGGCACCATGTCAGTGCGGGGCAGTGTGTGATAGTCACAGACACCATGTCATTGCGCGGCTGTGTGTGAGAGTCACAGGCACCATGTCAGTGCGGGGCAGTGTGTGAGAGAGTCAGAGGCACCATGTCAGTGCGGGGCAGTGTGTGAGAGTCACAGGCACCATGTCAGTGCGGGGCAGTGTGTGTGAGAGTCACAGGCACCATGTCAGTGTGGGGCAGTGTGAGAGAGTCACAGGCACCATGTCAGTGCGGGGCAGTGTGTGCGAGAGTTACAGACACCATGTCAGTGCGGGGCAGTGTGCGAGAGAGTCACAGACACCATGTCAGTGCGGGGCAGTGTGTGAGAGAGTCACAGACACCATGTCAGTGCGGGACAGTGTGTGAGAGAGTCACAGACACCATGTCAGTGCGGGACAGTGTGTGAGAGAGTCACAGGCACCATGTCAGTGCGGGGCAGTGTGTGAGAGAGTCACAGGCACCATGTCAGTGCGGGGCAGTGTGTGAGAGTCACAGACACCATGTCAGTGCGGGGCAGTGTGTGAGAGAGTCACAGGCACCATGTCAGTGCGGGGCAGTGTGTGAGAGAGTCACAGGCACCATGTCAGTGCGGGGCAGTGTGTGAGAGAGTCACAGACACCATGTCAGTGCGGGGCAGTTTGTGAGACTCACAGACACCTTGTCAGTGCGGGGCAGTGTGTGAGAGTCACAGACACCATGTCAAGGCCGGGCAGTGTGTGAGAGTCACAGACAGCATGTCAGTGCGGGGCAGTGTGTGAGAGTCACAGACACCATGTCATTTCGGGGCAATATGTGAGAGAGTCACAGGAACCATGTCAGTGCGGGGCAGTGTGTGTGAGAGTCACAGGCACCATGTCAGTGTGGGGCAGTGTGTGTGAGAGTCACAGGCACCATGTCATTTCGGGGCAGTGTGTGAGAGAGTCACAGGAACCATGTCAGTGCGGGGCAGTGCGTGTGAGAGTCACAGGCACCATGTCAGTGTGGGGCAGTGTGTGTGAGAGTCACAGGCACCATGTCAGTGCGGGGCAGTGTGTGTGAGAGTCACAGGCACCATGTCAGTGTGGGGCAGTGTGTGTGAGAGTCACAGGCACCATGTCATTTCGGGGCAGTGTGTGAGAGAGTCAGAGGCACCATGTCAGTGCGGGGCAGTGTGTGAGAGAGTCACAACACCATGTCAGTGCGGGGCAGTGTGTGTGAGAGTCACAGGCACCATGTCATTTCGGGGCAGTGTGTGAGAGTCACAGGCACCATGTCAGTGCGGGGCAGTGTGTGAGAGAGTCAGAGGCACCATGTCAGTGCGGGGCAGTGTGTGAGAGAGTCACAGACACCATGTCAGTGAGGGGCAGTGTGTGAGAGAGTCACAGGCACCATGTCAGTGCGGGTCAGTGTGTGAGAGAGTCACAGGCACCATGTCAGTGCGGGGCAGTGTGTGAGAGTCACAGACACCATGTCACTGCGGGGCAGTATGTGAGAGAGTCACAGACACCATGTCAGTGCGGGGCAGTGTGTGAGAGACTCACAGACACCATGTCAGTGCGGGGCAGTGTGTGAGAGACTCACAGACACCATGTCAGTGCGGGGCAGAGTGTGAGAGAGTCACAGGCACTATGTCAGTGCGGGGCAGTGTGTGAGAGAGTCACAGGCACTATGTCAGTGCGGGGCAGTGTGAGAGAGTCACAGACACCATATCAGTGCGGGGCAGTGTGTGAGAGAGTCACAGACACCATATCAGTGCGGGGCAGTGTGTGAGAGTCACAGACACCATATCAGTGTGGGGCAGTGTGTGAGAGTCACAGACATCATGTCAGTGCGGGGCTGTGTGTGAGAGAGTCACAGGCACCATGTCATTGCGGGGCAGGGTGTGTGAGAGTCAGAGACACCATGTCAGTGCGGGGCAGTGTGTGAGAGTCACAGACACCATGTCAGTGCGGGGCGGTGTGTTAGAGATTCACAGGCACCATGTCATTGCGGGGCAGTGTGTGTGAGAGTCACAGGCACCATGTCAGTGTGGGGCAGTGTGTGAGAGTCACAGACACCATGTCAGTGCGGGGCTGTGTGTGAGAGAGTCACAGGCACCATGTCAGTGCGGGGCAGTGTGTGAGATATTCACAGGCACCATGTCAGTGCGGGGCAGTGTGTGTGAGAGTCACAGGCACCATGTCAGTGCGGGGCAGTGTGTGTGAAAGTCACAGGCACCATGTCAGTGCGGGGCAGTGTGTGTGAGAGTCACAGGCACCATGTCAGTGTGGGGCAGTGTGTGAGAGTCACAGGCACCATGTCAGTGCGGGGCAGTGTGTGAAAGTCACAGGCACCATGTCAGTGCGGGGCAGTGTGTGAGAGTCACAGGCACCATGTCAGTGCGGGGCAGTGTGTGAGAGTCACAGGCACCATGTCAGTGCGGGGCAGTGTGTGTGAGAGTCACAGGCACCATGTCAGTGCGGGGCAGTGTGAGAGAGTCACAGACACCATGTCAGTGCGGGGCAGAGTGTGTGAGAGTCACAGGCACCATGTCAGTGTGGGGCAGTGTGAGAGAGTCACAGGCACCATGTCAGTGCGGGGCAGTGTGTGCGAGAGTTACAGGAACCATGTCAGTGCGGGGCAGTGTGTGAGAGAGTCACAGACACCATGTCAGTGCGGGGCAGTGTGTGAGAGTCACAGGCACCATGTCAGTGCGGGGCAGTGTGTGAGACTCACAGACACCATGTCAGTGCGGGGCAGTGTGTGAGAGAGTCACAGGCACCATGTCAGTGCGGGAAAGTGTGTGAGAGAGTCACAGACACCATGTCAGTGTGGGGCAGTGTGTGAGAGTCAGAGACACCATGTCAGTGCGGGACAGTGTGTGAGAGAGTCACAGGCACCATGTCAGTGCGGGAAAGTGTGTGAGAGAGTCACAGACACCATGTCAGTGCGGGACAGTGTGTGTGAGACTCACAGACACCATGTCAGTGCGGGGCAGTGTGTGAGACTCACAGACACCATGTCAGTGCGGGACAGTGTGTGTGAGACTCACAGACACCATGTCAGTGCGGGACAGTGTGTGTGAGACTCACAGGCACCATGTCAGTGCGGGGCAGAGTGTGAGAGTCACAGACACCATGTCAGTGCGGGGCAGTGTGTGAGACTCACAGACACCATGTCAGTGAGGGGCATTGTGTGAGATCGTCACAGGCACCATGTCAGTGCGGGGCAGTGTGTGAGATTCACAGACACCATGTCAGTGTGGGGCAGTGTGTGAGAGAGTCACAGGCACCATGTCAGTGCGGGGCAGTGTGTGATAGTCACAGACACCATGTCATTGCGCGGCTGTGTGTGAGAGTCACAGTCACCATGTCAGTGCGGGGCAGTGTGTGAGAGTCACAGGCACCATGTCAGTGCGGGGCAGTGTGTGTGAGAGTCACAGGCACCATGTCAGTGTGGGGCAGTGTGAGAGAGTCACAGGCACCATGTCAGTGCGGGCAGTGTGTGCGAGAGTTACAGACACCATGTCAGTGCGGGGCAGTGTGTGAGAGAGTCACAGACACCATGTCAGTGCGGGGCAGTGTGTGAGAGTCACAGGCACCATGTCAGTGCGGGTCAGTGTGTGAGATTCACAGGCACCATGTCAGTGTTCGGCAGTGTGTGAGAGAGTCACAGGCACCATGTCAGTGCGGGGCAGTGTGTGAGACTCACAGGCACCATGTCAGTGCGGGACAGTGTGTGAGAGAGTCACAGGCACCATGTCAGTGCGGGAAAGTGTGTGAGAGAGTCACAGACACCATGTCAGTGCGGGACAGAGTGTGAGAGTCACAGACACCATGTCAGTGCTGGGCAGTGTGTGAGACTCACAGACACCATGTCAGTGTGGGGCAGTGTGTGAGATCGTCACAGGCACCATGTCAGTGCGGGGCAGTGTGTGAGATTCACAGACACCATGTCAGTGTGGGGCAGTGTGTGAGAGAGTCACAGGCACCATGTCAGTTCGGGGCAGTGTATGTGAGAGTCACAGGAACCATGTCAGTGCGGGGCAGTGTGTGAGAGTCACAGGCACCATGTCAGTGCGGGGCAGTGTGTGAGATTCACAGGCATCATGTCAGTGCGGAGCAGTGTGTGAGATTCACAGGCATCATGTCAGTGCGGGGCAGTGTGTGAGAGTCACAGGCACCATGTCAGTGCGGGTCAGTGTGTGAGAGAGTCACAGGCACCATGTCAGTGCGGGGCAGTGTGTGAGAGTCACAGGCACCATGTCAGTGCAGGGCAGTGTGTGAGAGAGTCACAGGCACCATGTCAGTGCGGGGCAGTGTGTGAGAGTCACAGGCACCATGTCAGTGCAGGGCAGTGTGTGAGATTCACAGGCATCATGTCAGTGCGGGGCAGTGTGTGAGAGTCACAGACACCATGTCAGTGCGGGACAGTGTGTGAGAGTCACAGACACCATGTCAGTGCAGAGGGAGACAGCCAGACAGAGTGAATACACACGCTGAAGATGGGCTGCTGAATTTTTAGTGTTTTTAGTGTTTAAAGTGGGGAAAAAAAGGTTCATTTCAAGTTTAAAAAGGTTTTAAAGTTAAATTTAGTTCTAGTTAAGTTAGTTTAGTTTGTTTAGTTAAGTTTAAGTTTAGTTTAGTCTAGATTAAGTAAGGAAGGAAAAGACCACCAAAGAGACCACCAAAGGAAAAAAAAACCAGAGGAAATTAGAAAAAAAGCCAAAGAAAAAAAAGAAATAAGGGAAAAAAAAAATATACAAACCAAAGAACAGCGGCCGCACGGGGCCACAGCAGCAGCAGAAGCGAGGTGACTCAGGGAGGCCGCTTCGGGAAACGAGGTATATCGGCCGCATCGGGAACCGAGGCGCAAAGGCCGCACGGAGACGCAGCGGCAGCCGGAGCGAGGAGACTCGGGGAGGCCGCTTCGGGAAACGAGGTATATCGGGGAGGCCGCACGGAGACGCAGCGGCAGCCGGAACGAGGTGACTCGGGGAGCCCGAGCGGCTGAACGAGACACGGCCCGATCGGCGGCCGCAGTCCAGCACCCGAGCGACGACCGCAGTCCAGCACCCGAGCGACGACTGCAGTCCAGCACCCGAACGGCGAACGAGGCACAGCCCGAGCGGCGGCTGGGCTAGAAAGCCCGGGAAAGGCCCGAGGAGCCAGGCCCAGAGACCTCTGAGGAGAAGGGGAGCAACCAGAAGGCTTCCAGAAGCAAACCAAGACTGTGAGTACAGGGCCCAGGGAGGGAGACTGAAGCCAGGGAAAGGCCCGAGGAGCCAGGCCGAGACAGAGGCACAGAGACCTCTGAGGGGGAGGGGAACAGCCCGAAGGCACCGGGAAACAGCGGCTCACAGACCCAGACCTGAGAAGGGTGAACCCAGAAGCCGAGGCCCAGGGACCACGGGGTCGGAGAGGGGGACCGGGAAAGTTCGCGAACAGGGAGAGGGAAACACCAAACCCGGGGCCCCAGAAAAGCTTATTCTAAGATCAACAATACTTTACCAAAAATGAGCGAATCAGAAGATCCACAACAGCCCCGCTTCCAGATTCCCCCCAACACCGCAAAAAAAGCTATAAAAGCGATCAAGCATGAGCAGATGAGAGAAAAACCAGAAACACTTTTTGCTGACTGTTACAACAATGGGACAAAAAGTAACCTCATTTTCTACTCAGATCAGCCAGTGGCTTGGATCACAGCAATAAAATCACACTATACCAATGTTAAGCTAGAAAATACCGCAAATGGGTCCATAATGAAAATTAACACACCAGGAGACAGTTCAACTACGACGGTCAACGCGTACAATACCGGAACAATATTAGTGCAAGGCAACCTCGACAAATTTGCAACAGCCTTCAGGACACTGAAAAAATTAACTAAGGGGGGAAGGAACAGCCCCAGAGTGGCCCGCACTCCCCCCAACATTGACAACTTACCAGGAGAAAATTTGCCTGGTCAGGAGGTGAACGAGCCACACAGTTCAAACCAGACACTAACCCCGGGGAACCACAGCCACACGATACAACTGACAAACCCCAGCATAACTACCAGGGAGGAAGCCACACATAGTCCCCCTACCATTCCCAGCTCACCAAGAGAAGAGCAGCATAGCCAGGAAGTGAGTGAGCCCTCCAGGGCCGACCAGCCTAGCCAGGAAGTGAGTGAGCCTTCCAGGGCCGACCAGACACATACCCCGGGATCACACAGCCAGATACAACCAAAAGATAAATTTAATCAATTAGAGATAGAGATGGTTAAACTTAGAGAGGACTTCCTCAAAATGAATGACTATCAAAATCAGGAGAGGGAGAGACACAAGAGAGAGCTGAAGCTACTTGAGAACCAGGTGAATCTACTTAGGAATCAGGTGAAAGAGCTGCAGGAAAAAGAAGAGAGCCATAGAGGAGAGATAACACCATTAGACCAGCAACCAGAGGCTAGAGATAAGACAAGACAGAGCCGGACGGAACGGCTGCACTCCCACACGGAACAAAAGCAACAGACACACAATACAAGGGGTGCCACACAGACCGACCAGCATACTGATTCGCAATCTTCCCCCACCACCGTGGAACCACAAGCGGGCCGCTCACAAGAGGTACGCACACACCAGACACCCCAGCCCAGCACACACACTATGAGTCCAAGCGAAAGCCACCAGACAGTAAACACAAACAAGGCTGACGTCGTAATACTCATAGACTCAAATGGGAAATTTCTATGGGAGAAAAAGCTATTCCCTAGAAGTAAAGTAGAAAAGATCTGGTGCCCAACAACAAACAGAGCCATGGGATGGCTGACCAAAGCCAGATTAGGCTCCCCCCAACACATAATAATACACACGGGCACAAATGACCTAAAGGCCAAACAGAAAGAGGTAGCAACATCGCTCAGAGCAATGATTAGGAAAGCAAGCAGTACATTTCCAAACACTAGAATCACTGTTTCCACAATATTGCCGAGAACAGACTTCAACAACAACACAATTCATGAGATAAATGCCAGCATAGCAAGAGACTGCGAAGCAAACCACAACGTACACCTGGCCCAACACCCCACCCTCGATGAGGAATGTCTTTACGACCACGTCCACATCCAAAGGCAAAGAATATCGATCTTTGCTAAAGCCCTGAAGGACGTCGCTTTTAACCGGGTCCATACCCAGACTCCAAGAGGACCCCCCCCCGACCACCAGAGATCAGCGGGGTACATATCAGGAACACTACAAGGACCACCAACACACCAACCGAGACCAGAGAGGATCCCCATGCAAAACAACAATATCAGACCTGCACCACTCCTGTCCCACAGGGGAATAGGACTGCTCCCAGCCAGACAGAGGGAGAGATGCACAGGACGTACGCAATACCTCAGACAGAAACAATCCATTAAGAGACAATAAGCAGATGTGCAGCAGCATCTACTTCCGCCTTATGGATCAAGGACTAATTAATAGAAAGAACTGTAACCAAATTGTATTAACTTTTGCAGACAACTGATGTGATCTTTTTTTTCCCACACTTAGACACGACAAACACGTACCACTCTTTAACCTATCATAGTAAAAGATCAAACTTAACATGAAATCCTTATATATTTCGACCTGGAATATCCAAGGTCTACGGTCTTCACTGCGAGAAGTGAAAAGTAGGACCCCAGAGTTCATAGATGAAACTAAAGACCTAGATATTATCATTTTACAGGAAACTTGGTATAAAGGAAAAGGACACACTGGCTGTCCCCAAGGGTACACTGAGCTGGTAGTCCCCTCCAATAAATTACCAAGTGTAACCCAAGGCAGAGACTCCGGAGGCATACTGATCTGGTTTAAAACAGAACTTAAGAATTACATCAAATTTATAAAAAAGGGCGAAAACCATATGTGGCTCAAACTTGAGAGGGAGATTATCTCAAACACCCAAGATGTTTACATTTGCGCACTTTATATCCCTCCAATCGATTCCCCGTACTTTAAAGAGGACACCTTCTCCAACATGGAGGGGGAAATTATCCAATACCAGGCCCAGGGGAACGTGTTGATCTGTGGGGACCTCAATTCAAGAACGGGCGAAGAACCAGACTTCACCAATAATCAGGGAAACAATTACGTTTTCGGGAATAACCACTTTGACATCCCTTCCCTTCCATACAGGCATAACTGCGACAAGCAGTCAAATACCAATGGAAAACAGCTACTACAGCTCTGTCGAAACCTGGGTCTGTACATTGTCAATGGTAGGTTCATAGGAGACCTCCTAGGAAGATCGACCTATTGCTCACCTCTTGGCTGCAGCACAGTAGACTATATGATTACAGACTTAGACCCATCCTCTTTCAGAGCATTCACAGTCAAACCACAAACAACACTGTCAGATCACAGTCAAATTACTATGTTCCTCAAAAAGACAGAAACAAACAACATAGAAACACAACCCAGTAAACTGTACAACACCAAAAAATCGTACAGATGGGCCAAAAACGACACGGAAAAATACCAGAAAACAATTAGCAATGCATCAACTCAAGCTCTCTTAGACACCTTTCTGGATAACATATACACTCACAATAAAGAAGGCGTAAACCGGGCAGTTAGTAAACTAAACAATATTTTTGATAATTTGGCAACAAATGCAAACTTGAAAGCTCGCAAGAACAAACCCAAAACAAAAAACTATGAAAAATGGTTTGACCGGGATTGCCATAACATGAGGAAAAAACTTAGAAAAATATCAAACCAAAAACACAGACATCCAGAAAACGAGGAACTACGCCTTACTTATTGTCAGACACTAACACAATACAGAAACACACTCAGAACCAAAAAAGAGCAATATATTAAGAATACACTCAGCTCCATGGAGGAATCCATAGATTCCAATTGTTTCTGGGAAAACTTGAAAACACTACACAAAAAACAACACGACGATTTGGCCATTCAAAATGGGGACACATGGGTAAACCACTTTGAAAAATTATACCAGAAAAACACACTAAGACCAGAGCAACACCAAATATGCAAAAAACTGGAAAAGCTAGAAATGGCCATAAAAGATAACCAAAACCCGCTGGACGCCATAATAACAGAAAAAGAACTTCTTGAAAAACTCAAGGACCTGCGACCAGGAAAAGCCTGCGGGACAGACGGCATACTAAACGAGATGATTAAACACACAGACAACAAAATGAAACTGGCTATCCTAAAACTCTTCAACTTGGTTCTGAGTGTCGGTTATTTCCCTGATATCTGGAACAAAGGACTCATAACGCCCATATACAAAAGTGGGGACAAAATCGACCCAAACAACTATCGAGGCATCTGTGTAAACAGTAACCTGGGGAAGGTATTCTGTAGCATCATAAACAAAAGACTTATAAACTTTCTTGAGGAGCACAATGTCTTGAGTAAAAGCCAAATTGGATTCCTGCCAAACTATAGAACATCCGATCATATCTTCACCCTACAGACCCTAATTGACAAACACGTTCACCATAACAAAAGCAAAATCTACGCATGCTTTGTAGATTTCCAGAAGGCTTTCGACTCCATCTGGCATGACGGTTTATTCCTGAAACTTATCGAAAGTGGGGTAGGAGGGAAAACATATGATGTAATTAAATCAATGTATACAAACAACAAATGTGCAGTTAAAATTGGAGACAAACAAACAAAATACTTCCCACAGGGGCGGGGGGTGACGCAGGGCTCGCCAATCTCACCGACACTCTTTAATATTTACATAAATGGATTGGCAAAACTACTTGAACAATCTACAGCACCCGGCCTCACCCTATATGAATCCAAGGTTAAATTCCTCCTCTATGCAGACGACCTGGTTCTGCTGTCACCTACTAAAGAGGGGCTACAGCAAAACCTGGACCTGCTGGAGTCGTACTGCCAGACTTGGGCCCTGACAATAAATCCCCAAAAAACCAAAGTCCTTGTGTTCCAGCAAAGATCCAAACATCAGGGACCCAAAATAAATTTCACAGTAGGAACAACCAAAATTGAACAAACCACTAACTACACATACTTGGGCTTAAAAATCAGTTCTATGGGAAACTTCAAACTGGCTGTGAATGAACTGAAAGAGAAAGCAAGAAGGGCTTTCTATGCCATCAGAAAATCAATCCAAATAGAAATCCCAATTAGCATTTGGCTCAAAATTTTCAAATCAGTAATTGAACCAATTGCACTCTATGGCAGTGAGGTATGGGGACCGCTAACTCAACAAGAATTTGCAAAATGGGACAAACACCCAATTGAGATCCTACATGCAGAATTCTGTAAAAGTATCCTCCGGACTCAAAGGAAAACAGTAAACAATGCATGCAGGGCGGAACTAGGCCAATATCCATTAATAATCACTATCCAAAAAAGAGCCACCAAATTTTGGAATCACCTACAAATGAGCAATCCCCAATGCTATCACTACGACGCCCTGAAATGCCAAGAGCTGACCATAAAGAAGAATACCCTCAGTCAACTAGTCCTGGGACTCAGTGAAGTAACTACTAACAATACTAACAATAACCAGCCCCAGGACAGTGACAGGGTAACACAAAGAATTCGACCCAACACAATCGTCGCTAAGCAAAAGGAAAAATATCTGACATATTGGGCAGAAACAACAAAAACCCAAAGCAAACTCAATTGCTACTTGGCCCTAAACAGACAATACAACATAGCTGATTACCTGACCATGGTAAAGGATAACAAACTGAGAAGAACCTTGACAAGGTGCAGACTTAGCGAACATAGCCTAGCGATCGAAAAAGGCAGACACAGGCAGACCAGTCTGCCAAGAGAGGACAGGATATGCTCGCACTGCAGTCAGGGAGTGGTGGAGACAGAGATGCACTTCCTCACAGCTTGTGGAAAATATCAGGGCATCAGGGAGAATTTCTACCAAAAATTCTCACAAATATGCCCTGATTTCAGAAATCTGAATGACAACCAAAAACTCCCATTCCTACTGGGAGAGGAGAGAAGCTGTATAACACTGGCGGCACGCTATGTTACAGCTTGCCATGAACAGAGAGCCAACCAGTAAACTAAGAAAAGAATATATATAAACAATGCGAATGTATATTTATACACTCAGGGATATACCTGTTTATACACTGTATGAATAGAACTGCGTTTATGTGGTAAACCATAAATGTATTTTGATGCTTTGGCAACATAAGATGTAACTTATCATGCCAATAAAGCGATTTGAATTGTGAATTGTGAATTGTGTGAGAGTCACAGACACCATGTCAGTGCAGGGCAGTGTGTGAGAGAGTCACAGGCACCATGTCAGTGCAGGGCAGTGTGTGAGAGTCACAGACACCATGTCAGTGCGGGGCAGTGTGTGAGAGAGTCACAGGCACCTTGTCAGTGCAGGGCAGTGTGTGAGAGAGTCACAGGCACCATGTCAGTGCAGGGCAGTGTGTGAGAGTCACAGGCACCATGTCAGTGCAGGGCAGTGTGTGAGAGAGTCACAGGCACCATGTCAGTGCGGGGCAGTGTGAGAGAGTCACAGGCACCATGTCAGTGCAGGGCAGTGTGTGAGAGTCACAGGCACCATGTCAGTGCGGGGCAGTGTGTGAGAGAGTCACAGGCACCATGTCAGTGCGGGGCAGTGTGTGAGAGAGTCACAGACACCATGTCAGTGCGGGGCAGTGTGTGAGAGTCACAGACACCATGTCAGTGCGGGGCAGTGTGTGTGAGAGTCACAGGCACCATGTCAGTGCGGGGCAGTGTGTGTGAGAGTCACAGGCACCATGTCAGTGCGGGGCAGTGTGAGAGAGTCACAGACACCATGTCAGTGCGGGGCAGTGTGTGTGAGAGTCACAGGCACCATGTCAGTGTGGGGCAGTGTGTGTGAGAGTCACAGGCACCATGTCAGTGCGGGGCAGTGTGAGAGAGTCACAGACACCATGTCAGTGCGGGGAAGTGTGTGTGAGAGTCACAGGCACCATGTCAGTGTGGGGCAGTGTGAGAGAGTCACAGGCACCATGTCAGTGCGGGGCAGTGTGTGCGAGAGTTACAGGAACCATGTCAGTGCGGGGCAGTGTGTGAGAGAGTCACAGACACCATGTCAGTGCGGGGCAGTGTGTGAGATTCACAGGCACCATGTCAGTGCGGGGCTGTGTGTGAGACTCACAGACACCATGTCAGTGCGGGGCAGTGTGTGAGACTCACAGACACCATGTCAGTGCGGGACAGTGTGTGTGAGACTCACAGACAGCATGTCAGTGCGGGGCAGAGTGTGAGAGTCACAGACACCATGTCAGTGCGGGGCAGTGTGTGAGACTCACAGACACCATGTCAGTGCGGGGCAGTGTGTGAGATCGTCACAGGCACCATGTCAGTGCGGGGCAGTGTGTGAGATTCACAGACACCATGTCAGTGTGGGGCAGTGTGTGAGAGAGTCACAGGCACCATGTCAGTGCGGGGCAGTGTGTGATAGTCACAGACACCATGTCATTGCGCGGCTGTGTGTGAGAGTCACAGGCACCATGTCAGTGCGGGGCAGTGTGTGAGAGAGTCAGAGGCACCATGTCAGTGCGGGGCAGTGTGTGAGAGTCACAGGCACCATGTCAGTGCGGGGCAGTGTGTGTGAGAGTCACAGGCACCATGTCAGTGTGGGGCAGTGTGAGAGAGTCACAGGCACCATGTCAGTGCGGGGCAGTGTGTGCGAGAGTTACAGACACCATGTCAGTGCGGGGCAGTGTGCGAGAGAGTCACAGACACCATGTCAGTGCGGGGCAGTGTGTGAGAGTCACAGGCACCATGTCAGTGCGGGTCAGTGTGTGAGATTCACAGGCACCATGTCAGTGTTCGGCAGTGTGTGAGAGAGTCACAGGCACCATGTCAGTGCGGGGCAGTGTGTGAGAGAGTCACAGGCACCATGTCAGTGCGGGAAAGTGTGTGAGAGAGTCACAGACACCATGTCAGTGCGGGACAGTGTGTGTGAGACTCACAGACACCATGTCAGTGCGGGGCAGTGTGTGAGATTCACAGGCATCATGTCAGTGCGGGACAGTGTGTGAGAGTCACAGACACCATGTCAGTGCAGGGCAGTGTGTGAGAGTCACAGACACCATGTCAGTGCGGGGCAGTGTGTGAGAGAGTCACAGGCACCTTGTCTGTGCAGGGCAGTGTGTGAGAGAGTCACAGGCACCATGTCAGTGTGGGGCAGTGTGTGAGAGAGTCACAGGCACCATGTCAGTGCAGGGCAGTGTGGGAGAGTCACAGACACCATGTCAGTGCGGGGCAGTGTGTGAGAGAGTCACAGGCACCTTGTCAGTGCAGGGCAGTGTGTGAGAGAGTCACAGGCACCATGTCAGTGCAGGGCAGTGTGTGAGAGTCACAGGCACCATGTCAGTGCAGGGCAGTGTGTGAGAGAGTCACAGGCACCATGTCAGTGCGGGGCAGTGTGTGAGAGTCACAGGCACCATGTCAGTGCAGGGCAGTGTGTGAGAGTCACAGGCACCATGTCAGTGCGGGGCAGTGTGTGAGAGAGCCACAGGCACCATGTCAGTGCGGGGCAGTGTGTGAGAGTCACAGGCACCATGTCAGTGCAGGGCAGTGTGTGAGAGTCACAGGCACCATGTCAGTGCGGGGCAGTGTGTGAGAGTCACAGGCACCATGTCAGTGCGGGGCAGTGTGTGAGAGTCGCAGGCACCATGTCAGTGCGGGGCAGTGTGAGAGAGTCACAGGCACCATGTCAGTGCAGGGCAGTGTGTGAGAGTCACAGGCACCATGTCAGTGCGGGGCAGTGTGTGAGAGAGCCACAGGCACCATGTCAGTGCGGGGCAGTGTGTGAGAGAGTCACAGACACCATGTCAGTGCGGGGCAGTGTGTGAGAGTCACAGACACCATGTCAGTGTGGGGCAGTGTGTGTGAGAGTCACAGGCACCATGTCAGTGCGGGGCAGTGTGTGAGAGTCTCAGGCACCATGTCAGTGCGGGGCAGTGTGTGAGAGTCACAGGCACCATGTCAGTGCGGGGCAGTGTGTGAGAGAGTCACAGGCACCATGTCAGTGCGGGACAGTGTGTGAGAGTCACAGGCACCATGTCAGTGTGGGGCAGTGTGTGAGAGTCACAGGCACCATGTCAGTGCGGGGCAGTGTGTGGGAGTCACAGGCACCATGTCAGTGCGGGGCAGTGTGTGAGAGAGTCACAGGCACCATGTCAGTGTGGGGCAGTGTGTGAGAGTCACAGACACCATGTCAGTGCGGGGCTGTGTGTGAGAGAGTCACAGGCACCATGTCAGTGCGGGGCAGTGTGTGAGAGAGCCACAGGCACCATGTCAGTGCGGGACAGTGTGTGAGAGTCACAGGCACCATGTCAGTTCGGGGCAGTGTGTGAGAGAGTCACAGGCACCATGTCAGTGCGGGGCTGTGTGTGAGAGAGTCACAGGCACCATGTCAGTGCGGGGCAGTGTGTGAGAGAGTCACAGGCACCATGTCAGTGCGGGGCAGAGTGTGAGAGTCACAGGCACCATGTCAGTGCGGGGCAGTGTGTGAGAGAGTCACAGGCTCCATGTCAGTGCGGGGCTGTGTGTGAGAGAGTCACAGGCACCATGTCAGTGCGGGGCAGTGTGTGAGAGAGTCACAGGCACCATGTCAGTGCGGGACAGTGTGTGAGAGTCACAGGCACCATGTCAGTGCGGGGCAGTGTGTGAGAGAGTCACAGGCACCATGTCAGTGCGGGGCTGTGTGTGAGAGAGTCACAGGCACCATGTCAGTGCGGGGCAGTGTGTCAGAGAGTCACAGGCACCATGTCAGTGCGGAGTAGAGTGTGAGAGTCACAGGCACCATGTCAGTGCGGGGCAGTGTGTGAGAGAGTCACAGGCACCATGTCAGTGCGGGGCTGTGTGTGAGAGTGTCACAGGCACCATGTCAGTGCGGGGCAGTGTGTGAGAGAGTCACAGGCACCATGTCAGTGTGGGGCAGTGTGTGAGAGAGTCACAGGCACCATGTATGTGAGTGGCAGTTTGTGAGTCACAGGCACCATATCATTAGACTGTGACCCCTGATTCTGGACTCCCCGGCCATCGGGAACATCCTTCCTGCATCTAGTCTTTCTAGTCCTGTTAGAATTTTATATGTTTCAATGAAATACCCTTCTATTTCTACGCTGACTAGCACGTGGCACTGGTAGCAATCCTGAGATTACTACCAATTCCAATTCCAATTCCAATTCCAATTCAAATGCTTTATTGGCATGAAAGTTTACAGAGAACCATATTGCCAAAGCTTACATAGCAAAAAGGTACAGTTTTCCAACATTCTGTAGGTGTCAATCGATTTGACATTTGTTGGTTACATACAATATTACTTTTAAACAATATTAATTTTAAACAGTCTTTGTACTTCATTTGGTACCTTTTGAGGTCCTATTTTTTAATTTATCTCCTAACTCCGTATATTCAGCTTTAGGACCTCATCCCGGCTTTTACCTATATCGTTGGTACCTATATGCACCACGACAACTGACTGTTCACCACCCCCCGTCCAGAATGCCCTGCAGCCGCTCAGAGCCATCCTTGACCCTTGCACCAGGGAGGCAACATACATAGAAACATAGAAACATAGAAGATAGGAGCAGGAGTAGGCCATTCGGCCCCTCGAGCCTGCTCCGTCATTCAATTAGATCATGGCAGATCATCCAAATTCAGCACCCTGTCCCTGCCTTCTCCCCATATCCCTTTAGCCTTAAGAAATATATCTAACTCCTTAACATCAAGAAAACCAAAGAAATCATTGTGGACTTCAGGAAGTCTAAAGGCGGAAGTCACACCCCCATCCACATCAATGGAGCTGTGGTGGAAAGGGTGGACAGCTTTAAGTTCCTCGGAGTCCACATCACGGAAGACCTCTCCTGGTCCCTCAATACCTCCTCTCTGGTCAAGAAGGCCCAGCAGCGCCTATATTTCCTAAGGAGGCTGAAGGGATGTAACCTGTCACCCCTGATCCTCTCTAACTTTTACCGCTGCACAATAGAGAGCATCCTGACGAACTGCATCACAGTATGGTGTGGCAGCTGTAGCTACTATGACCAGAAAGCCCTGCAGCGGGTAGTCAAAACTGCCCAACGCATTACCGGCACCCGGCTACCGACCATAGAGCACATATACCAGAAACGCTGTTTACGGAGGTCACGGTCCATCATCAAAGACCCTACCCACCCCAGCCACAGTCTGTTCGCCCTCCTGCCATCTGGGAGACGCTACAGATGCATTCGCACCCGTACGACCAGATTTAGGAACAGCTTCTTTCCCGGGGCTGTCATCCTACTGAACTCCACAAATAAACTCTAAAGCCTGCACATCTGCCAATGCACTTTATTATGGTTATGTTTATGTTAATGTATTACAAGCCAAATGTATGTTGAATGTTTAAATATCTTAATCTAAATGTACACTCTCGGGAGCCGCAAGCCTACATTTCGTTGTACTGCACTTGTGCACTAACAATGACAATAAAAAAAAGATGAGTTGAGTTGAGTTCTTGAATATATTTAATGAATTGGCCTCCACTGCCTTCTGTGGTAGAGAATTCCACAGGTTCACCACTCTCTGGGTGAAGAAATTCCTCCTCATTTCTGTCCTAAATGGCTTACCCCTTATCCTTAGACTGTGACTCCTGGTTCTGGACTCCCCGGCCATCGGGAACATCCTTCCTGCATCTAGTCTGTCTAGTCCTGTTAGAATTTTGTAAGTTTCAATGAGATCCCCTCTCATTCTTCTAAACTCCAGCGAGTATAAGCCCAATCGACCCAATCTCTCGTCACACGTCATTCCTGCCATCCCAGGTATCAGTCTGGTGAATCTTTGCTGCACTCCCTCCATGGCAAGAACATCCTTCCTCAGATAAGGCGACCAAAACTGCACACAATACTCAAGGTGTGGTCTCACCAAGGCCTTGTACAACTGCAGCAACACATCCTTGTTCCTGTACTCGAACCCTCTCGCTACGAAGGCCAACATACCATTTGCCTTCTTAACCGCCTGCTGCACCTGCATGCTTACCTTCAGCGACTGGTGCACAAGGACACCCAGGTCTCGTTGCACTTCCCCTTCTCCCAATCTATTGCCGTTCAGATAATAATCTGCCTTCCTGTTTTTGCCACCAAAGTGGATAACCTCGCATTTATCCACATTATACTGCATCTGCCGTGCTTCTGCCCAATCACCCAACCTGCCCAAATCATACTGAAGTTTCTCGGCATCCTCCTCACAGCACACACACCCACCCAGCTTTGTGTCGTCTGCAAACTTGGAGATATTACATCTAGTTCCCTCGTCTAGATCATTTATATATATTGTGAATAGCTGGGGTCCTAGGACCAATACCTGTGGTACCCCACTGGTCACTGCCTGCCACTCGGAAAAAGAGCCATTTATTCCAACTCTTTGCTTCCTGTCTGCCAACCAGTGCTCTGCCCAAGTCAGTACCTTACCCCCAATCCCATGTGCCTCAACTTTACACGCTAATCTCTTATGCGGGACCTTAGCTAAAGCCTTCTGAAAGTCCAAATACACCACATCCACTGGTTCTCCCTTATCTATTCTACCAGTTACATCCTCAAAAAATTCCAGTAGATTTACCTTTTGTAAATCTGTGTTGACTTTGTCCGATCCTGTCACTGTTTTCCAAGTGCTCTGCTATTACATCTTTTATAATGGACTCTAGCTTTTACCCCACTACCGATGTCAGGCTTACCGGTCTATAATTCCCCGTTTTCTCTCTACCACCTTTTTTGAATAGTGGGGTTGTAGGAATTGATGAATTCCTAACTAATAACTGAGGTCGACTCAGGAGATCAATCAAACAGGTCTTTAATGTAAAACTAAACGAGTTCAAACAGTTTGTTGAGATCGGTACAGGAGAACCACGAAAACAGGTCTTAACAAGATGGAGATTCCACGAGGACTGCTTGGGCAGTCATGTGGTTTGCGACGTGACGTCATCGCGTTTGCTCGCGTTTTCCCGCGCTCTTAAAGGGGCCACGTCCCGTGCATACAAACACTATATACAAAACAAAGTAATGTCTAACACAATGGTACAGGCTTAGGCTGGTGTTAGAACATCATTAAAGGGAATTATATACAATTGCCCAGAGTCATTAAGTGGCTCCGCCACATGCGCCCCCCAGAATTCGCTTTAACAGACAAAGTCAAACGGCGAGGGGTCTGATGAGCCTGTCGGAATGACTCCTGTACTCCTGGGGTGGAGGCTGCTGGGCGGCTGGCGGTCTGGCGGGCGGCTGCGCTTGGTCTGCCGTAACGGCGATGGGTGGCCGACCTCGTCTCGGCGGGTGTGCTGTCGCGACGGGGCGGTCGAGGTCCAGATTGTAGTGTATGTACCTTGAAGAAGGAACTATATTCTGCAGCCCTTGTATACTGCAGTACCAGTAGTGACCACCCCTGTATATAAGCCTGTGTAGTAACTTTGTATAGTAGTTCCAGTTTTGTCTCCATTCAGTAAAAACCTGTTATAACCAACTCCTGCAGTCCGTGTCTCAATTACACACGGACGTTACACTGGCGACGAACAGATCCGAACTTACCTACAGTTCTGCACCACCTCACGGGGATCCATCCCTGAAGCGAAGTTGTTAGAGGTTGAGGCCAGAAGGAAGAAATCCAAAAAGAAAAAAAAAACAAACAGAAGAAACGGGCGTCGACCGTGGGCAACCGCCCTCTGATTCATCGAATTCGAAGATTTGCAGGAGAGGCTGTCGAGAGCTGGGCTTGGTTATCCAGTCTATGGTGTTCCAGCTAATCGGGCTGGTGGAAGGTAGTACACTGATCCTTCCTGGGCTGCGGCGGGCTAGAGCTCGATCGGGTGGCTTTTCAACGGGGCCGAGCAGCGTTGTCGGGAAGAGGAGAGAGAGAGAGAGGGTGGAGCACACAGGGCGCGGCCGGTGCTATGAAGCCGGGCAGCGTAAAGACCCGAGAAGAGGGAGGAAAGTGTCCCATAGGGTCTGCTCTGACGACGGGAACAGTAATTAAAATAAAAGAAATTAGAAGCGCAGAAAGCCACGAGGAGCTGCAGGTTGCCACGGGGACCGCGGAGAGCGGCGTTGGCAGCAGCGCGGGGGGGAAGTGCGCGAAGACCATAGGGCGTTGCCATCAAGGCATAAAAACGCCAGCAACAGCGCTAGCAGCAGCGGAAAAGACATAAAGCGCGGGAGGTGCCATCTTAATCCAGCGGGGAAGAAGGCAAAGCGCGGGAGGCGCCATTTTGTTCAATCGGGGAAGAAGGCAAAGCACGGGAGGCGCCTTCTTAGATCTCCAAGATGCCGAAGACTGGCAATATCACTGCCTTCGATAATGCAATAGAAGACTGGACCACGTATGTGGAAAGAGTCGAAGTATATTGCAAGGCAAATGAAGTAGCCGATGAGAAAAAGGCATCGGTACTACTAAACTTAATGGGCGCAAGAACGTATGGCCTATTGCGGAACATGATCACTCCAGTCAAACTGATGGTGACGAGTTTTAACGAAATTGTTGATATCATACAGGAACACCTAAATCCTACACCGCTGCTGATAGCAGAAAGATTTAAATTCCACAAGAGAAATCAGCAAAAAGATGAGAGCAATGCTGATTACCTTACGGATCTATGCAAGCTATCAAAGCACTGCCAGTTCGGAGCAGGACTGGCAGATACCCTACGGGACAAATTTGTCTGTGGACTCCTGAGTGAAGGAACCCAGAAGAGGTTACTCTCAGAGAAAGAGCTGACGCTAGGTAAGGCTTTCAGCGTGGCAGTATTGTATGAAGCAGCAGCAAGGGGAGCTGCGGAAATACAGCAAAAACCACAGGAATACGGCACCCATGAAATGACACGGGGATTTGAAAAATTTTATCGCTGTGGCAGAACAACCCATGACCAGAAGGACTGCTGGTCCAAGGACAAAACATGCAGGCAATGCGGAAAGATGGGACACATTGCACGAGTTTGCAGGTCCGGGAAGAAGACTAACGACAACAAAAAGACTACTAAGGAAAAGTACAGGAAAGTACAAAAGATGACGGACAGTAGTTCCGAAGACCAGAAGAGCGATAGTGAATCCGGGAACAAGAGACTAAGCTGTCTCAAACTACACAACATAATCACAAAAGAGGATCACCGAACCATTTGGGTCACCCTCACGATAGCAGGGTCCCAAGTCAAAATGGAATTGGATACAGGATCAGCCCTGACCGTCATGAATCGACGAGACTACGAGCGGCTATTCTCACACATACCCTTAAAAGACACATCCATTGTCTTGAAGACATATACGGGGCAGAAAGTATACCCCAGAGGGAAAATAAGGGTGCCTGTCGAATACAACGGCAAGGAAATACAGAAATTGTATCTGTACATACTGCAAGATGGTGGACCACCGTTATTGGGACGTGAATGGATCAGAAAAATAAGTTTAGACTGGCACTCCATTCAGGCACTGACGGTGGCTGGTAAAAAGGATGACGACGTCACACTTGGACGATTGTCAAAAATCTTGGCTAACGCTAAAGAGGTATTTCAACAAGAACTGGGAACTCTTAAAGGCGTAACCGCCTCGATAAAAATAGAAGAGAATGCAATTCCCAAGTTTTTCAAAGCAAGACCAGTACCGTATGCAATTCGCCCAGCCGTCGAGGCAGAGCTGGAGAATCTGGAGAATGCAGGCATGTTAACTAAGGTAGACTGGAGCGAGTGGGCGACACCCATCGTTCCTGTCATGAAGAAAACGTTAAACAATAAGTCTGAGGAGCCAAGGAAGGTTCGCATCTGTGGGGACTTCAAGGTGACTGTGAACCCAGCCCTTCACACAGTACAGTATCCTCTTCCGAGGATAGAAGATATTTTCGCCTCACTATCTGGAAGGAAACGTTTTACAAAAATTGACCTAACGCAAGCATATTTGCAGATGGAGGTTGAAGAATCCTCTCGGAAATATCTCACGATAAACACTCACAAAGGTCTTTACCAGTATAATCGACTGGTATTCGGAGTAGCATCAGCTCCGGCTATATGGCAAAGAGCGATGGAACAAGTCCTGCAAGGGATTCCGGGGACTCAGTGTTACTTGGACGACATCCTAGTGGCAGGTGAAAATGACAGTGAACACCTTGCCAACCTAGAGCAGGTGCTCACTAGACTAAGAGAACATGGGCTACGAGCCAATCGCCCCAAGTGCGAGTTTTTTAAGAAACAAATATCGTATTGTGGCCACATGATTGATGAAGAGGGGTTACATAAGTCCCCTGACAAAATTGAAGCGGTAGTTAAGGCTCCAGCGCCTGAAAATGTGTCGCAACTGAGGTCATTCCTCGGATTGGTGAATTACTATCATAAGTTTTTGCCGAATTTGTCCACAATTCTGCACCCACTGAACGCCCTGCTACAAACTGGAGTAGCATGGAAATGGAGCGATGAATGTAAGCGGGCCTTTCAGAAGTGTAAAGGCCTGATCACTTCAAGAGAAGTATTGGCTCACTACAACACATCACTACCGATAAGACTGGCGTGTGATGCGTCTCCCTACGGCGTTGGAGCGGTACTGTCACATAAATCCCTTGACGGTTCAGAGAGGCCGATAGCTTTTGCGTCACGCTCGTTAACTGCAGCCGAGCGTAACTACGCCCAGATTGACAGAGAGGCCCTCAGCCTGGTGTGGGGGGTGAAGAAGTTCAATCACTACCTGCACGGACAGAAATTTACTCTACTAACTGATCATCAACCTCTTGTCTCCATTTTCAACCCTAAGAAGTGCGTCCCGATTGTTAAGTCTGTGGGTTGTATTATAAATAATCACAGACTCCACTGTTAACAAAATAAAACACGTCTTTACTATTCAGAGGCTCGGGCGATTCTGCCCTAGTTAACGTATCACAACCCTTATATACTGGTGTGGTCACTATCGGTATTACAGTATACATGAGCCAATAGATAGTGCCACCCTAAAGTAGTGCTCTTAAAGGCGAACGGTTACATTCTATAGTTCCCTTAAAGGTAAACGGTTACATACACAACACTCCTCCCTTCCTAGCTTATTACTTACAGAATCCCGTTAAACATACAATCTTCAACTTTATATAAACAGTTTGCAGATATACTCTCGATGGAGTCAACGTCATATAACAATTTACAGATATACTCTCAATGGAGTCAACGTCATATAACAGTTTACAAACATACTCTCAGTGGAATCAGTTTACAGGTTCAGTCTCTGTGGGAACAGTTCATAAATTCAGTCTCTGGTATTAATTCGTTCCAGACAGCATCCTCCATAGCCTTTTTTTTTTTTTTTTAACAGCTTGTACTTTCGTCCTGTTGAACCAGCAGTGTGGACTTATACAACCCACTGGCTGTCTTGATAATGTCCCTGGATTTTTTTTACAAATTTAGCACCTTTCGTAGTGTTCGGACTGAGGTAGTAGAAGTAATAATATTTTAAACAGTTATTATTTTCTGCTTCTTCTTTTTCTTTTCTGCCTTTTTGAAACTCTCCGAGCTCTTTTCCCGGCTGCCATCTGTAGCGCCACCAACTCTCTATGTTCCTTAGACCTTAAGTGCTTCCTCAGGATTTCAGCACTTTGGGAGTTCCCATCACAATTTGGGCAGACCACATCCTCATAACATTCGGTGTCACTCAACAGGTCAAAACCCTTCTTCAAGCAATCATATTCATCCTGCTCTTCCTCGGATGTCTGCCCTTCCTTCCCTCCTGGCCTCATTTGTGCGTTCAATCCTTTCCCTTCCTTCAGGGATTTCGTTATCAGGCTATTTAATCCTTCTACTGAAGTAGCTGTTTCCCCATTCTCCTGTTCCCCTGGACATAATTCAGCGTACTCCTCCATTTCATCCATCATTTTCTCCAATGCTTTCATCTTCTCTTCCTCTTGTACTTTGGCTTCCAGTGCTTGGAGAAGTTGCGCCTCGATGCTCTCTAGCTCATGTTCAGGGCCCATTCCCAGTTGAAACTGTTCTTCAAGTCGGTCAACCTCGGTAATTGCCGCCTCATATTTGTCTTGGGCTTCCTTCCATATTTTTATGAGTTCTGCCATGTCTTTCACCTCTACATCCTCATCTATGTATGGAACTTTTACCGATGAGTCTGTCTTGGCCCTGAGCTCCTCAAGAATTTCCTGCAGCCTTTGGACTTCTTGCTCATGTTCAACCTTTAGTTGCTCATATACTTCCAACGAAACTAGCTTTTCGGAGGTTGCTGAGTTAACCCCCTCCAGAATTGTAGTCTGGGCCTGTTCATACTGTTTTTTCAACTTCTCGCACTCTGCTTGTAAGGAGTCGTAGAGAAGAACTGGAATAAAATCCTGGCTTCCTGAAGATTCCTCTTCATTTGTTTCTTTCGCAATTTCCTGTTGGAGTTCAGCCAAGGCTGCTATGCTATCTGCCTCTCGAAGTCTCACTGCCATCAACTCTTCTTTATTCTTGCAGTCCATCTCAGCCATTTCCCGTTTACTTTCATTTAACTGAGTGAGTAGTCCCTTATTTTGGGCTGAGAGATATTGCACCTTCTCATGTAGACCCTTGCACTCCTTCTCTGCTTGACATAGCTGATTACCGCTGATTTGGTTCTGCGTTTCAAGTTCCAACATCCTTTGCTTAGCTTCTTTCAGTTTCGCCCCTATAAGCTCCTCTTGCAACATGGCCACATTATTCTCATCAGGTAAAGAAGCGTTTCTCTTTTCCATGTCCAAGATTTGTTTCTGCATCTCCTTAAGAGCACCCTGTGATTCAACTTCTCTTAACTTTGCCTGCACTAGCTCCGTCTCTAATTGCAGAACAAAATCCTCAGTGCAGCGTGATTTGCCCTTCTGCTGTATCTCTAGATCATGCAAATATTCTAACCCCTGAACATCATCAGGGAGATGTGATCGGTAATTGGTCACGATGGCTCTATGGTCGCTCTCTGCTTGAGCCAGTAGGTTCTGTTGTCTTTCCAGACTCTCCCATTCGGTGTCATAGAACTTTTTCATTGTTTTCATCTCTTGTACGAGGCGGTAACTTAATTGTTCTAATTGTTGTTGTACTTTGAAATAGCGTTGAGTTCGAGCCCGGTGTTCCTCCGTAATGCATATGTCTGTAGCTTGAACAGACTCAGAATTCTCTGTCTTTATGCACGCCATCGATTTTCCAACCTTAGTCCGTGAGTTAATGTTAACCTTGTTTTTCATACATAAGCTGGACTTATCGTCTTCCGGCTCAGAGTCTGAGCTGCTTGTCTGCACCGAGTCCTCACTCGTCATTGCTTGTCGGTAGTGCCATTCCATGTCTATTTTCTTGATCCACTCCCGTCCTAGAAGTGGTGGTCCTCCCTCAGGTAGTACGTACAATTTCATTCTTGGGTGTACTTTACCCCTATCTCTCACCTTGACTCTTATTTTCCCCATGGGGTATACGCGATGCCCCGTGTATGTCTGTAATACGAACTTGGTATTTCTTAAGGGTATGTGAGAGAATAGTCGGTGGTAGTCCTTTTGGTTGATGACTGATACAGCTGATCCCGTGTCCAGCTCCATTCGTACTTGGACTCCAGCTATTTTTAGTGTGACCCAGATCGTCTGTAGATCAGTTACTTTACCCACATTGTGGATTCTCAGACTATCCAACTCCTGGCTGTTTGGGTCTGAGTCTGAATTTTGTTCGTCTGAACTCTTTTCAGCCACCTGATGCACCTTGTTGTACTTTTCTTGTGGTGGTGGCTTCCTTTGTTTGTTGGTCTTCTTTCTGGACCTGCATACCTTCGCGATGTGACCCAGTTTGCCACATTTCCTGCACTCTTGATTCTTAAACCAGCACTGATTCTGGTCGTGCGTTGTCTTTCCACAACGGTAGCATTTGGAAATGCTTGCAGTAATTTGATCCTTCAGCACTGCTACGATCTCTTCGAAGGTCTGGTCCACTGGTTTAACTGGTGCTATTAGATGTTTCAAGAGCCCGTATGTTTTTGCTCCCATCGAATTTAACAAAGTTATTGCCTTGGCGTATATGGCTACGCAATATATTCCTATGCGTTCCCCATACGTGGCCCTGTCTTCTATTTCAGCATTAAAATCATTAATATTTCCTCGCTTAGGCATCTTCTTCTCTTTCCGAGAACAGCACAAGTATTTCTTTACTTATTATTAATTTTCTTCTCTTCTTGAGAACACCACAAGTATTGCTTTACTTATTTCTTGTTTCTGAAAATTCTAATTAATTTTCTTCTCTCTTCTTGAGAACACCACAAGTATTGCTTTACTTATTTCTTGTTTCTGAAAATTCTAATTAATTTTCTTCTCTCTTCTTGAGAACACCACAAGTATTGCTGTACTTATACTTATTTTCCCTCTCTTCTTGAGAACACACCAGCCTTTCTGAAAAATCTTATTACTTTCCTGAAATTCTTAATAATTTCCAAGATGGCGGTTTCCCGCTTCTTCCTTCTTCTTCAGCGGTTTCCCCGTGAAAAATGGCGGCTTTCCCGCGCTTCTCGCTCTCCCCGCCCACTTCGATGGCGGTTTTCCCGCGCTTCTCGGCGCTCTCCGCCCACTTCAATGGCGGTTATCACCCGTTCCCCGACGCTGACTTTCAGCCCGAGTGCGGCCCTTATCAGCGGATGCGATCGATGGGCCGGCTGCGCCTCGCACTTGAAAGCGGCCCCCGGCCTCTGGCTCACCCGCTCGCGCGGCTCTTGCTCGCTCCCTTCCGGGCTCTGGCTTACCCGCTCGCGCGTTTCACCGCGGCTCTTATCAGGGATTGCGATCGCCCTGTCTTTGCAGCCAACGCTGCGGCTTACCCACGAGGTTATGGAGGCTTCAGGGTCCTAATGCCTGTCGCTTCCAGCCTGTCGGTTCCAGACTGGTGAGGATTGAAACCTCTCTTCAACGTCCTGTCTTCGGACGAAGCCGCCGTGGAACAACTGCCGCAGGGTTCGAATCCTGACTCGTCGCCAATGTTAAGTCTGTGGGTTGTATTATAAATAATCACAGACTCCACTGTTAACAAAATAAAACACGTCTTTACTATTCAGAGGCTCGGGCGATTCTGCCCTAGTTAACGTATCACAACCCTTATATACTGGTGTGGTCACTATCGGTATTACAGTATACATGAGCCAATAGATAGTGCCACCCTAAAGTAGCGCTCTTAAAGGCGAACGGTTACATTCTATAGTTCCCTTAAAGGTAAACGGTTACATACACAACACCGATAATGACAGCACAACGGCTACAGAGGTGGTCCCTTTTCCTAGGGGCACACCAATATGACATCGAGTACAAAGGAACTAAGCAGCATGGGAATGCTGATGGCTTGTCGCGCCTACCGTTGCCGACGGTGGAAGAAGCACCTGCAGTGGATCCTGTGGAGATATTCCACTCGACCATAGTCGAATGTCTACCTGTGATAAATGCAAACATAGAAAAGGAAACACGAAATGACCCGACACTCTCCAGGGTCTATGATTTAACGGTGAAGGGATGGCCAGCACATGGCGAACCACTGTTGCCAGCATTCTCGCCAAGAGAACAGCTGTCAGTGTGCCGAGGAACCTTGATGTGTGGATCCAGAGTAGTAATTCCACCCAAATTGAAGGATAGAGTGCTCAATGAGCTTCATGAGGGTCATCTGGGAGGGGTAAAAATGAAGAACTTAGCCAGAGCGTTTGTGTGGTGGCCGGGAATCGATAGAGAAATCGAAGAGATGGCCAGGAGCTGTACAGGATGCCAGAAGGTCCAAAACGCCCCACCACAAGCCCCTCTACATCCATGGGAGTGGCCCTCATCTCCATAGCAAAGGGTACACATTGATTTTGCTGGTCCATTTATGGACTCGATGTTTTTAATTGCGGTGGATGCACATTCAAAGTGGCCAGAGGTAATAAATGTCCTCAACCACCACAGAAAAACTATCACAGTCTTACGAACCATATTCGCCAGAAATGGGCTGCCTGAACAGATTTGCTCCGACAATGGACCACAGTTTGTGTCTGAAGAGTTCCGGAGGTTCTTAAAGAACAATGGTGTTAAGCATTGCACATCCGCCCCATATCATCCAGCCACCAATGGATTGGCTGAGAGGTTCGTTCAAACATTCAAGAAGGCTATCAAGGCAATGGCCCAGAAATTCCAGAACGGGGCTTGCAGCGCGTGCAAGCCCCGTATTTGCACTTACCCCGCGCTCGTGCCGATCAGCTTCTGGGACGCCTGAACTTGCAGAAATAGAAAGCACATTCCCGGGCAGCGTATGACGTCACGCCGCCCAGGAGTGCAGCCAGCGCGAAGCCAGGAGCGTGCAGTGTAAGTGAGACACGCCCCTTGAGGTCTCAGTTTCACTGGACACGCCCCCAATGTTTCTGTCAAGCTGCTAAGGATTTTTACATGCAAAGCAGCAGTTTAAATAGGTTTTTGGAAGTTTTTTGAAGATTTTGGTAACTTTTATAAACTTTTTAAAATGTTTACATTATTTTGAGTAATCTGAAGTAGTTTTAAAGAGAATTAAAGCAATTTAAAGACTTTTAAAAGCCCTAAAAGAATTTTTTAAATTCCATTTATTTATTTAGCAATGTCGTCATCATACGTGTCTTCACACTGTTCCCTTTGGGGAACTGTATGAAGTGGTGGAAGGATTTATGGCCATGATTAACGCTTATTCCGTGACCGTAACCATCTTTGAACCAGCCATTAGGGCGGTTAGTCCTATGGCGGGAGGGTTTTACGGGCTCCCACAAGCTATACAAGGAGGGGGGGCCACCCACACCCACGGACGCAAATATCCCACTGGATGTCAACCCAGAATTTAGAGCCGGAGCTCCGACTCCACTTGCCGGGACTGTCTGGAGCGGGGTTCGAAACCCTACCCTGATCTGGCCCAGCGGCGGGGATCCTACCGCTATGACAAAGGCCCAATCCAATTAGCAACGTGAAATGGCAGCATAGGGCTCCAGTCACGGGGAGGGAAAAGGCGCAGGAAACGTATGGGTGTCACCTTTTGTGCGGAGTGGGCCTTTTGCGTAGCAGTAAGCATCCCCGCCGCTGGGCCAGAAGGAGTAGGGTTTTGAACCCCACTCCAGACAGTCCCGGCAAGTGGAGTCGGAGCTCCAACTTTAAATTCTGGGTGGACATCCAGCGGGATACTTGCGTCCGTGGGTGTTGGTGGCCCCCCCCCCTCAGATGGGTTGTGGGAGCCCGTAAAACCCTCCCGCCATAGGACTAACCACCCTAATGGCTGGTTCAAAGATGGTTACGGTCACGGAATGAGCGTTAATCACGGCCATAAATCCTTCCACCACTTCATACAGTTCCCCAAAGGGAACAGTGTGAGGATACGTACGATGATGACCTCTTGCGCAATGCACCTCCTTGGACCCTCAGTCGCAGATGCGAGGGGGCAAGTCGTGCAATTGTTAAATTTTTTATTTTATTGACATGTAAAATGTTGGCCCAGTAATTCCCTTCCAAATGCACTAGTACGGTCGGGGTACTTACGCATCTGGCCGGATGAAATGCCGGTTTTCAGCATGCACAGTGCATGTGGGGAAAACCGGCATTTCCTGTCCTCTGAACGAAGGGGTTCAGAGGCAGAACGCGTGCGACTGCACAGGCAGCGCGTGCGCAGTATAATTCGCCGCTTTCATTAATGCTTTCAGTGAGGTCCAGTCATTACAACTTACACATGAAAAAAGCATGGGTACAGTTGCTCCAGAGGCTGCGGAGGAAGATATTTATTATCGTGGAGCTTCTGAAAGTATGTATGTCTGTATATATTCCTTTGCGTGTTATGTATATATTCCTTTACTTATGTGTATGAATGTATTATTTAATTATGACTTTCAGAGAAAGTAACTTATTGGAAAATCTTAATTAAAAATATACATTCATACACATTAGTAAAGGAATATAAAACATACATACATATACGTAAAGGAATATATGTGGACATACATACATAACTCATTCTCACATTCCATTCACACAGCCACAATTGCTCCTTCTACCTACCGTTCTGAAAACCCGTTTAAAAAAAAAAATTTAAAGTTTAAAACTTACTTAAAATTTCTTAAAATAACTTCCCTCCCTTTCCCAAACCTAAATATTGCATTTCATAAGCTCCTCCATAAAATATATCTCCTTCCCCAGCCAATGAACAACTTTACACTTGCTTTTTTCAAGTGTAAGTTCTCGGGAATTACCCTCACTGAATCCATCAGTGAAATCTACAAAGTTCACTGCGCAAGCGCTGCCTGTGCAGTCGCACGCGCTGTGAATAGACCTCGGGTCTGGAAATGCCGGCGTTCCCCGCATGCGCTGTTCCTGCTGAACGCCGGCATTTCCAACGGCCAGATGCATGAGTAACCCGACCGTACTCACGCTTCTGGCCTGGAATTTCTGGCCCAAAGTGTAATGAAGATATACCCCGACAACACAAGGTGGATAACTTCTTGTTTGCCTACCGGAATGCGACACATGCAGTTACCAACCAAACTCCAGCCATGATGTTCTTCAATCGAAGACTACGATGCCGCTCGGATTTGGTTAAGCCAGACATCAGAAGAGATGTGGAGAACAGGCAGTTTCAGAATATGAATGAAAGGCCAACCAGGAGTTTTAAGATAGGTCAACCAGTTTTGGCCCGGGACTACCGCACAGAGAAATGACAGCCAGGAATGATCTGCACACGGCAAGGACCTCTAATGTATACCGTGGACGTTGGAGAGAGCATTGTAAGATGCCATGCTGACCAGATTCTAGAGTCACCGGAAAACGTCAAATCTACACCACGATCCTATACACCTGGTGATGAAACCGAAGTACCAATTGCATCTCCCTCAGAATCGGTGATATTGGAAGCAGACGAACTAAACAACGACGTTGATCCCGAATCAACTTTGCCAGAAGAACCTGATACCCCAAAGAGGCGTTATCCAGACAGAATCAGGAAGCCTCCTCAAAGACTGAATTTATAATTGCTTAACTTCAGCTAATGTATATAGCAACTGTAATTGTAAATATGTTATTTAATGATTAATCGAATGTTATGTACTGTTTAGCTAAAAGGGGAGGAATTGTAGTGTATGTACCTTGAAGAAGGAACTGTATTCTGCAGCCCCTGTATACTGCAGTACCAGTAGTGACCACCCCTGTCTATAAGCCTGTGTAGTAACTTTGTATAGTAGTTCCAGTTTTGTCTCCATTCAGTAAACACCTGTTATAACCAACTCCTGCAGTCCGTGTCTCAATTACACACGGACGTTACACAGATGTGCAGGCTTTAATCGATCAACTGAAATGTGGTCCGGCTTACCATCGACATCCACCGTGAAGGTTTTGTCCCCTGTCTCCAACACGTGGAAGGGACCAGTATATGGGGCCTTGAGTGGATCCCTGTGAGCATCGTGGCGAATAAAGACGTATTCTGCCTTGTGAAGCTCCGATGGCACGTGCGAACACTGCGGCCCGTGGTGCGAAGTGGGCACCGACGCGAAACATCTGGCCGCCTCCCGGTGACTAGTAAGCTGTTCAGACGCGGACCAAGGTTTCGTCGATTCTGGTAGGAAATCGCCTGGGACTCGCAACGGTTGCCCGTACACCAGCTCCGCAGATGAAGAGTGAAGGTCTTATTTGGGGGCCGTGCGAAGGCCCAACAGGACCCACGGTAGCTTGTCTGCCCAACCAGCGTCCTGGAGGCTGGCCCTCAGGGCGGCTTTCAGTGACCGGTGGAAACGTTCACAAAGACCATTCGCCTGTGGGTGGTAGGCTGTGGTGCGGTGTAATTTGACACCGAGTCCTTGGGCCACTGCACTCCAGAGTTCAGAGGAAAACTGTGGTCCCCTGTCTGAAGAAATATCAGCGGGCACTCCGAAACGGGCGACCCAGGTGGAAATGAACACCCTGAACACGTCCGCTGAAGTAGTGGATGACAGGGGGACCGCCTCCGGCCATCTGGTGGTGTGGTCAACCATGGTCAGGATGTGTGAAAAACCATGGGAGGGTGGGAGTGGACCCACCAGGTCCACATTGACATGGTCAAATCGCCACTCCGGCACTGTGAAGGTGGCCAACAGAGCTTTGATGCGACGCTGTACTTTGGCCTTTTGGCAGACCACGCAGGTGTTGGTCCAGTCGCGGACATCCTTGTGCATGCCGTGCCATACGAATTTTGCTGACATCAGCTTCTGGGAGGCCTTCATTCCTGGGTGTGACAACCCATGTATGGCGTCGAAAACTTTGCGGCGCCAGACGGCCGGTACGACAGGGCGAGGGTCCCAAATGGAGACGTCACACAAGAGCGTGGTACCTGCCGCATGGAACTTGACGTCGGCCAACTGGAGGCCAGTAATGGTGGTTCTGTAGGCATGGACTTCTGGGTCCGAGGCTTGATCTGCTGCCATGAGGGCGTAATCGATGCCTAAATGAACCATATTGACGGTCGCGCGGGAGAGGCAGTCGGCCACCAGTTTGTCCCTACCGGCCACGTGCTGTATATCCGTGGTGAACTCGGATATGTAGGCCAGGTGACGTTGCTGTCGGGATGATGACGGTTCGGCGGTCTTGGCCATGGCGAAGGTGAGCGGCTTATGGTCCATGAAGGCGGTGAAGGGACGTCCTTCCAGGAGGAAGCGAAAATGGCGGATGGCCAGAAAAAGAGCGAGCAACTCCCGGTCTAACGTGCTATACGTTCTCTCGTTCCGCCGTAGTTGACAGCTGAAGAATGCCAACGGCTGCCAGGCCCCGTTCACCCACTGCTCTTGCACGGCACCGACTGCATAGTCTGACGCGTTGGTGGTGAGGGCGATGGTGGCTCCTGGCAGCGGGTGCGCCAGCATAGTCGCATTGGCCAAGGCGCTTTTGGTGTCGGCGAATGCCCGGGCCATGTCCTCCGTCCAGTCTACCTTATCTTTGCCAGTCTTGCCCTTGAGGGCCTCGTACAGGGGCTGCATGAGTAGTGCTGCCTTAGGCACGAAACGGTGGTAAAAGTTTACCATGCCTAGGAATTCCTGCAGGGCCTTAATGGTTTGCGGGCGTGGAAAGGATGTCACCACCTCTACCTGCACTTGTAAAGGAACTGCTCCCTCTGAAGTGATGCGATGCCCCAGGAAATCAATTTGTTGCAGGCCAAACTGACACTTGGCTGGATTGATAATCAGGCCATGTTGGCTGAGACGCCGAAAAAGGGTGCGTAGGTGACAGATGTGTTCTTCTTTGTTGGGACTGGCAATGAGAATATCGTCTAGATAGACGAAGAGAAACTTGAGGTCCTGCAGCAAGTAGTTCCTCGGGTGTTGGAAAGCCTGGGCGGCGTTCTTTAAGCCAAACGGCATTCTTAAAAACTCGAAAAGGCCGAATGGGGTGATGACTGCGGTCTTCTGAACATCTTGGGGATGAATGGGGACCTGGTGGTAGCCCCGGACGAGGTTGACTTTCGAGAAGACGGTGTTCCCTGCCAAATGGGCGGAGAAATCCTGGATATGGGGGATCGGGTACTGATCAGGAGCGGTGGCGTCATTTAGGCGTCGATAGTCGCCGCATGGCCGCCATCCGCCGCCAGGCTTCGGGACGATGTGGAGGGGTGAAGCCCAGGGACTATTCGACCGGCGAATAATCCCAAACCGTTCCATGATCGCGAACTCCGCTTTTGCGACCGCCAGCTTGCCAGGTTCCAGGCGCCGGGCCCGCGCGTAGACTGGGGGGCCGTTGGTGGTGATGTGGTGTTCCACACTATGTTTCGTGGCCGTGGAGGAGAACGTGGGTCTTGTCAGGTCGGGGAATTCGCCGAGCAGGCGAGCGAACTCATCTGGAGCCGGAAAAGCACAGGCGACGTTGCGCGACTTAGTGTTACTGCAGTAACAAGGGATAGAATGAAAAGTTGCCGCGTTGATCAACCGCCGGTTCCTCACGTCAACCAGGAGGCTGTTGGCGCACAGGAAATCCGCGCTGAGAATGGGTTGCGAAACCTTGGCCGTCACAAACTCCCAGTGGAAACGTTGGCCCCCGAAACACAACTGCACCCGCCGTCTGCCGAAGGTCCGAATTGCCGCGCCATTGGCCGCTTCAAAGGCGAGGCCGTGAATCCCAGTCTGCACATCGAGGGCGGACGTGGGTAATATGCTGCACTGCGCCCCAGTGTCGCACAGAAAACGATGACCGGAGAGAGTATCGGTGATAAACAGCAACTTGCCCGCATTGCCGATTGCCATCGCGGCTGCGGGGCGCCCGTTAGATCCGTTCCTCAGTGGTCATAGTCGTTTTTTTTTGATGGAAACTGCAGGGAGGGTGGCAACGTCTCGCTTTCGCGCCGAACTGCGTGTGGTAGGAACACAGCCCAGCAGGCTGACAAGCTGGGGCGGCGTCTGTGGGGGATGGGCGCCTCATGACGGCGCAGTTCTGCTGAGTAACCGCGAAAATTTTGTCCGCCTCTGCCGCGAGTGCTGCACAGTCCTCAACTTCGGATCTGGCCAGAGCAGCTTGCACCTGTTCCGGTAGCTGGCTGAGGAATAATTCCCGGAATAGGAAGCATTCCGGTTCGGAGCCAAGGAGAGCGAGCATTTGGCTCATTAACTCCGAAGGCTTGGAGTCCCCGAGCCCAGGCATAGCGAGCAGTCGACGGGCGCGCTCCGATTTAGTGAGCCCGAAAACTTGCAGCAACCGCGCCTTGAGGGTTTCATACTTGCGCTCTGTTGGAGGGTTCTCAAGGAGGCTGACGATCCGTGAGGCGGTAGAGCCGTCGAGGGTGGAGACCACATAGAGATATCTGGTCTGATCCGCAATGATGTCCCTTAGGGCGAATTGGGCCTCGACCTGAATGAACCACGAGGTCGCTTGCTGCTCCCAGAACTGCGGTAGCTTCAGCGAAATGGCGTTGGCCTCCATGCTGTGTCCTTTTTGCGAAAAACATTCACAAAAAATGGGGTCACCAATGTAGGAATTGACGAATTCCTAACTAATAACTGAGGTCGACTCAGGAGATCAATCAAACAGGTCTTTAATGTAAAACTAAACGAGTTCAAATAGTTTGATGAGATCGGTACAGGAGAACCACGAAAACAGGTCTTTACAAGATGGAGATTCCACGAGGCAGTCACGTGGTTTGCGACGTGACGTCATCGTGTTTGCCCGCATTTTCCCGCGCTCTTAAAGGGGCCACGCCCCGTGCATACAAACACTATATACAAAACAAAGTAATGTCTAACTTACATATAGATTGGACTAGCCTAATCAGTAAAAATAATGAGGAGGAGGAATTCCTTGAGTGTTTGAGGGATGGTTATCTGGATCAATATGGATCAATATGTCGAGGAACCAACTCGGGAACAGGCTATATTGGACTGGGTACTGTGCAATGAGAAGGGACTAATCAGTAATCTTGTTGTACGGGGACCCTTGGGTCAGAGCGATCATAACATGATCGATTTCTCACTCGAAATGGAGAGCGAAGAAATTGACTCAGAGACTAAGGTCCTGAATTTAAACAAGGGGAATTACGATGCCATGAGACGGGAACTGAGTAGGTCTGATTGGACAACGTTCCTGGGAGGACTGGAGGTAGATAAACAATGGCAAACATTTAAAGATAGAATGACAAAATTGCAAAAATTGTTTATACCAATCTGGCATAAAAGGAAATCTAAAAAGGTGACTCAACCGTGGATAACAGGGGAAATTAGAGACAGCATAAAATCCAAAGATAGGGCGTATAAAATAGCCAAAAAAAGCGCCAGAGCGGAAGATTGGGAACAGTTTAAGATAGAGCAAAGGAGGGCAAAGGGCATAATCAAGAGGGGCAAAATAGCTTACGAAAACAAGCTGGCGGAAAATATAAAAACTAACTCCAAAAGCTTTTATAAGTATATCAAAAGGAAAAGACTGGTGAAAACCAAAGTTGGTCCATTGCAGTCAGATACGGGGGAATATATAATGGGAAATAAGGAAATGGCAGATCAACTAAATGCATACTTTGGGTCAGTCTTTACGAAGGAAGACACAAAAAACCTCCCTGGGATATCGGGAAAAATAGGGACATTGGCAAAGGAGGAACTGACGCAAATCAATATCTCTAAGGATATGGTGTTAAGGAAGCTAAAGGGATTGAAGGTGGACAAATCCCCAGGGCCTGATAACATGCATCCTAGGGTACTGAAGGAGGTGGCCCTAGAGATAGCGGATGCACTAAGGATGATTTTTCAGAATTCATTAGACTCGGGAACAGTGCCGATGGATTGGAGGGTAGCTAACGTTACCCCACTATTCAAAAAGGGGGGTAGGGAAAAAGCAGGTAATTACAGACCTGTAAGCCTTACATCAGTTGTGGGCAAAATGCTGGAGTCCATCATTAAGGATGAAATAGCGGAGCACTTAGCAAATGGGGACAGGATAGGACAGAGTCAACATGGATTTACAAAGGGTAAATCGTGCTTGACTAATCTATTGGAATTTTTTGAGGGAGTAACTGGTAGAATAGATGGGGGAGAGCCAGTAGATGTGGTGTACCTGGACTTCCAAAAGGCCTTCGATAAGGTCCCACATAAAAGATTAGCATGGAAAATTGAGGCTCATGGGATAAAGGGGAAAGTTTTGGCGTGGATAGGGAACTGGCTGTCAGATAGAAAACAGAGAGTTGGAATAAACGGCTCATTTTCTGAATGGCAGGCAGTAACAAGTGGGGTACCACAGGGATCTGTCCTGGGCCCCCAGCTGTTCACAATTTACATTAATGACCTGGATCAGGGAGTCGGATGCAGCATTTCCAAATTTGCAGACGACACTAAACTAGGAGGGGGGGTGGGCTCAGAGGAAGAGACCAGGAAGCTCCAGAGCGATTTGGACAGACTGGGCGATTGGGCGGATAAATGGCAGATGCACTATAATGTGGACAAGTGCGAAGTTATCCACCTTGGGTGCAGGAACGGGAGGGCAAATTATTATTTAAATGGCAATAGATTGGGAGAGGGGGAAGTACAGAGAGACCTGGGTGTTCTTGTACACCAGTCACTGAAGGCGAGCATGCAGGTGCAACAGGCGGTCAAGAAGGCAAACGGTATGCTGGCCTTCATAGCAAAAGGGTTAGAATACAGGAACAGGGATACCTTGCTGCAGCTGTACAGGGCACTGGTGAGACCACACCTCGAGTACTGTGTACAGTTTTGGTCGCCTCATCTGAGGAAGGATGTTCTTGCCATGGAGGGGGTGCAGCGGCGATTCACCAGGCTGATACCAGGAATGGCGGGAATGACCTATGAGGAGAGACTATGTAGTTTAGGGATGTACACACTGGAGTTTAGAAGATTGAGAGGGGACCTCATAGAAGTGTATAAAATTCTGACAGGTCTAGACAGACTGGATGCAGAAGGAATGTTTCCCTTGGCGGGTGAGAACAGAACTAGAGGACATAATTTAAGGATAAGGGCTAAACCATTTAGGACAGAGATGAGGGGGAATTTCTTCACTCAGAGAGTGGTGAACCTGTGGAACTCATTGCCACAGAGGGCAGTGTATGCCAGCTCATTAAATATATTTAAGAGGGAATTAGATATATTTCTACGGGCAAAAGGGGTTAAGGGTTACGGAGAGAAGGCGGGGACGGGATACTGAATTAAAGGATCAGCCATGATCTCATTAAATGGCGGAGCAGGCACGAAGGGCCGAATGGCCTACTCCTGCTCCTATCTTCTATGTATCTATGTATACAATGGTACAGGCTTAGGCTGGTGTTAGAACATCGTTAAAGGGAATTACATACAATTGCCCAGAGTCATTAAGTGGCTCCGCCACAGGGTAACATTAGCTACCCTCCAATCCATGGGAACTGTTCCAGAGTCTTTCGAATTTTGGAAGATAACCAGCAATGCGTCTACTATTTCTAGAGCCACTTCCTTAAGTACCCTAGGATGTAGATTTTCAGGCCCTGGGGATTTATCGGCCTTCAATCCCGTCAATTTCCCTAACACCATTCCCCTACAAATACTGATTTCTTTCAGTTCCTCCCTCTCACTATACCCTATGTTCCCCGACATCTCTGGGAGGTTATTTGTGTCCTCCTTTGTGAAGACAGAAACAAAGTATGTATTTAATTGGTCTGTCATTTCTTTGTTCCCCCTTATAAATTCCCCTGATTCTGACTGCAAGGGACCTACGCTTGACTTCACCAATCTTTTTCTCTTCACATATCTATAAAAGCTTTTACAGTCAGTTTTTATGTTCCCTGAAAGCTTACTCTCATACTCTATTTTCCCCCTCTTAATTAATTCCTTTGTCCTCCTTTGCTGAATCCTAAGCTGCTCCCAATCCTCAGATTTACTGCTTTTTCTGGCCAATTTAAATGTCCTCTCCTTGGATCTTATGCTATCACTAATTTCCCTTGTTAGCCACGGTTGAGTCCCCTTTTTGTTTTATTTTTATGCTAAACAGGGATGAACAAATTCTGTAGTTCATCCATGCGATCTTTGAATGTTTGCCATTGCCTTTCCACCATCAACCCTTTGAGTAACATTCCCTAATCAATCCTATCCAACTCGCGCCTCATACCATCGTAGTTTCCTTTATTTAAATTCAGGACCCTAGTCTCTGAGTCAACTACTTCACTCTCCATCTTAATGAAGAATTCTATCATATTATGATAGCTCCGACCCAAGGGGCCTCGCACAACATGATTGCTAATTAATCCTTTCTCATTACATAATACCCAGTCTAAGATGGCCTGATCTCCAGTTGGTTCCTCGACATATTGGTCCAGGAAACCATCTCGTATATACTCCAGGAATTCCTCCTCCACAGTATTGTTACTAATTTGGTTAGCCCAATCTATATGAAGATTAAAGTCACCCATGATAACTGCTGTGCCCTTATTGCACGCGTCTCTAATTTCCCATTTAATGCCATCCCCAACCTCTGCATTACTGTTTGGAGGTCTGTATACCACTCCCACTAACGTTTTCTGCCCCTTGGAATTTCTCAGTTCTACCCATACAGATTCCACATCATCAGAGCTAATATCCTTCCTTACTATTGTGTTGATCCCCTCTTTAACCAGCAATGCTACCCCACCTCCCTTTCCTTTTTGCCTATCTTTCCTGAATATTGAATATCCCTGGATGTTGAGTTCCCAGCCTTGGTCACCCTGGAGCCATGTTTCCGTAATCCCAATCATATCATATCTGTTTACCTCTATTTGCGCAGCTAATTCATCCACCTTATTACGAATGCTCCTCGCATTAAGACACAAAGCCTTCAGGCTTGTTTTTTTAACACTCTTACACCTTTTAGAATTATTATTTACTGTGGCCATGTTTGATTTAAACACTTGATTTCTCTGACTGCCACCTTTGTTTTTCTCCTTCCTTTCTTTTGCTTCTATCCTTGTATCCCTTTCCTCTGTCTCCCTACTCAGGTTCCCAACCCCCTGCTAGTTTAGTTTAAACCCTCCCCCAGAGCACTAGCAAACACTCCCCCTAGAACATCGGTCCCGGTCCTGCACAGGTGCAAACCGTCCGGTTTGTACTGGTCCCACCTCCCCCAGAACCGGTTCCAATGTCCCAGGAATTTGAATCCCTCCCCCTCGCACCATTCCTCTTGCCACGTATTCATCTGAAATATCCTTCTATTTCTACTCTGACTAGCACGTGGCACTGGTAGCAATCCTGAGATTACTACCTTTGAGGTCCTATTTTTTAATTTACCTCCTAACTCCCTATATTCAGCTTTTAGGACCTCATCCCGTTTTTTTACCTATATCGTTGGTACCTATATGTACCACGACAACTGGCTGTTCACCCTCCCCTTCCAAATGTTCTGCAGCCGTTCTGAGACATCCTTGACCCTTGCACCAGGGAGGCAACATAACATCCTGGAGTCTCGTTTGCGGCCACTGAAACGCCTATCTATTCCCCTTACAATAGAATCCCCTATTACTATAGCTCTCCCACTCTTTTTCCTCCCGTCCTGTGCAGCAGAACCACCCACGGTGCCAGGAAGTTGGCTGCAGCTGCCTTCCTCTGATAAACCATCTCCCTCACCAATATCCAAAGCAGTATATCTGTTTGAGAGGGGGATAGCCACAGGGGACCCCTGCACTACCTGCCTGCGCTTACTACTCTGCCTGGTGGTCACCCATTCTCTTTCTGCCTGTGCAGCCTTTACCTGCAGTGTGACCAACTCCCTAAATGTGTTATTCACGATGTCCTCAGCGTCGCAAATGCTCCAGTATGTATCCACTCGCAGCTCCAGCGCCGCAATGCAGTCTGTCAGTAGCTGCAGCTGGATACACTTCCCGCACGCATGGTCGTCAGGGACACAGGAAGTGTCCCTGATTTCCCACATAGTGCAGGAGGAGCATACCACGGGGCCGAGCTCTCCTGCCATGACTTACCCTTTAATTAATTCAAATTAAATTAAAATCAAATCAATCCCACCAATTACACTACAATTAAATTATATACTTAAGGACCCTAGTTTACCAGCAGTCCCTGCTACACCACAGACACCCTGTAATCTATAAACCACAAAATTTAAGTTTGGAAAAAAGGAGAAAGAGAGGAGTACTCACCAACCAATCACTTACCTGCTTTCTGGTGACGTCACACTTCGATTACTTTTTACTTCTCTCTCTCTCTCCCTCTGAGCTTGGAGATTGGTAAACCTACCTGCGCCTCGCCGCCTCTTTATATCACCGCCGCTGCCTCGCTCCACACAGGTCCGCCACCGCCGCCAGGTGTGAGAGAGTCACAGGCACCATGTCAGTGCGGGGCAGTGTGTGAGAGAGTCACAGGCACCATGTCAGTGCGGGGCAGTGTGTGAGAGTCACAGGCACCATGTCAGTGCGGGGCAGTGTGTGAGAGTCACAGGCACCATGTCAGTGTGGAGCTGTGTGTTAGAGTCACAGGCACCATGTCAGTGCGGGGCAGTGTGTGAGAGTCACAGGCACCATGTCAGTGCGGGGCAGTGTGTGAGAGTCACAGACACCATGTCAGTGTGAGGCAGTTTGTGTGAGAGTCACAGGAACCATGTCAGTGTGGGGCAGTTTGTGTGAAAGTCACAGGCACCATGTCAGTGCGGGGCAGTGTGTGAGAGTCACAGGCACCATGTCAGTGCGGGGCAGTTTGTGTGAGAGTCACAGGAACCATGTCAGTGTGGGGCAGTTTGTGTGAAAGTCACAGGCACCATGTCAGTGCAGTGTAGTGTATGTGATGTATGTGCCTTTAAGAACCCCTGTGTACTGTAATGCCGCTAGTGGCCACTCGGGCTATATAAGCCTGTATAGTGTCTTGTATCTGTTAGTTCACCTCCAGACTTTGTCCAGTAAACACCTGTAAACCAACTCCTGCATTCCGTGTCTCCATTAACACACGGACACAGCAGTGGCGACGAATTGGAAACGGACTTACCTGCAATTCGGCAGCACCTCAAGGAAATCGATTCCTCAGACGAAAAAAAACCTAAAAAAAAAACCTATGGTTTCACCAGCTAGCCGGGCTGGTGGCAGGTACTGCAATAATCCTTCCTGGGCAGTGGGCTGGGGCTCGATCGGCTGGCTCTACAGCGGGGCCAAGCAGTGAAGGCGCAGGCAAACAGAGACGAAGGGTGGAGCACTCGAGAGACAGCCAGCTCTGCAAAGCAGGTCGGCATTCGGACCACACAGAGGGAGGGGAAAGTCCCAGAGAGTCCGGCGGGAACAAGTCTCCGACTATTAAAAATATTTGTATAAATAAAAACCGCGGAGAACAGCGTTGTCAGCAGCAACAGCGGCGGGAAAGCGCGGGAGGCACCATTTTTTATTCTGCAAGGAGGCACCATTTTTTTTTCAGAATGCCTAAGACTGGCAACATTACTACTTTCGATAGTAATGTAGAGGATTGGGCCACATATGTGGAAAGAGTAGAAGTATATTGCACAGCGAATGAAATAAAGGATGATAAAAAGGCATCGGTACTTCTAAATCGAATGGGCGCAAGGACATACAGGCTGTTACGAAACTTAATCACTCCAGCCAAACCAATGGACAAGAATTTTAAGGAGATTGTTGATACCCTACACTGCCAATTCGGGGCAGGACTGGCAGATTCTCTACGAGACAAATTCGTCTGCGGTCTCCTAAGTGAAGGAACACAAAAAAAGCTACTTTCTGAGAAAGATTTGACACTGGACAAGGCTTTCAGTGTGTCTGTATCATACAAAGCAGCGGCGGGAGGAGCTGCAGAGATACAGCGAAAGCCACAGGGCTTCGTCACCCATGAAATGACACGGGGTTTTGAGAGATGTTATCGCTGCGGTAGATCCACCCATGACCAGAGGGACTGCTGGTTCAAGGACAAAGCATGCAGGCAATGCGGAAAGATGGGACACATTACACGTGCATGCCGATCTGGAAACAAAAAATCCACTGACAGAAAAAAAATCAATAAGGAAAAGTACAGAAAGGTACAAATGATGACGGACAGTATCTCCGAAGACCAGAAGAGCGATAGCGACTCCGGAAACAAGAAACTAAGCTCTCTCAAATTACATAATGTAATTGCCAAAGAAGATTACCAGACCATTTGGGTTACCCTCACGATAGCGGGGTCCCCAGTTAAAATGGAGCTAGATACAGGATCAGCTCTGACCGTCATAAGTAGACGGGATTACGAGCGGCTATTTCCGCATATACCTTTGAAAGACACATCCATTATCTTGAAAACATATACAGGGCAGAAAGTATACCCCAAAGGGAAAATAAAGGTGCCTGTTGTATACAACGGCAAGGAAATACAGAAGTTGTATTTATACGTTCTGCAAGATGGTGGTCCACCGCTGTTGGGACGTGAATGGATCAGGAAGATACGTTTGGACTGGCACTCCATTCAGGCACTGACGGTGACCAGTAAGAAAAAAAATGATGATGACATCATGCCTGAACGATTAAAAGACATCTTGGCCAACGCCAAAGAAGTGTTCCAACAGGAACTAGGAACCTTGAAAGGCGTCACCGCCTCAATAAAGGTGGAAGTTGCGGCAATTCCCAAGTTTTTTAAGGCAAGGCCGGTGCCATACGCAATTCGTCCAGCAGTCGAGGCAGAGCTGGAGAATTTGGAAAGGACAGGCGTGTTATCCAAGATAGATTGGAGCGAGTGGGCAACACCCATCGTCCCGGTCATAAAGAAAACTTTGAATAATGATAAATCTGAAGAACAGAGAAAAATTCGCATCTGTGGGGACTTCAAGGTGACTGTAAACCCGGTCCTTCACATGGTACAGTATCCTCTTCCGAGGATAGAAGATATTTTCGCCTCACTATCCGGAGGGAAACGTTTCACAAAAATTGACTTGGCACAGGCATATCTACAGATGGAGGTTGAGGAGGCCTCTAAAAAGTATCTCACAATAAACACACACAAAGGCCTGTACCAGCTGAAATAAAGAATAGATTGGCCTTCCAAAGCTAGGCTTTATTAACTTTAAAATCAGCAGCATATCTTTCCACATCCAGTCCCAACTAAAGCTAGAAAAGGACTGAATTTAAGGTAGCCACAACACATCATGTGATCATCAACTACCAATGAGATTACAACACATATCCCAAGGCAGTTAACAAACAACAAATCACAATACTTTTACTAATCAAGGAATAATCACCACATTCACCCCTCCTTTTAAAATATACTCCAACCTAATAACTTTTACAATTTACAATTAATTATTTACAACTAAACTATGCACGAGAATAAAACTATTTACATAACACAATACTAAATGAACAACAACAAATAATAACATTACGCATAAGTATTAAGTATCTCTCAACTAAAACAATATACTATAATATTTCAACAATTTTTAAAACATTACTATCAATTTAAAAGTCCATTTTCAATCGGTCGACCGGATATCTTGTTCGTGTCGACCTTCTTAACCTTGGTGAAATTCCTTGCCCTCCCACGCCAGAAGGCACAGAAGTATCTTCAACAGGGAGGCTATCCATATCCCGATTCTCAATGGTTTCCGGATTAGAAATCCCATCAGAAGATGAACTGGGACGGTCATAAACATCTATCAAAGGCTGACTAATAGAAGTATGATTATCTGCAATCGGATTGGAAATATTCGTAGTATCTGTAACAGCATCCACATTATCCGAATCATGACCATTATTAATACCCTCAGAAGAGGGCTGGCCCCCACAAGGAGCCAAGTCTTTAATTGAAACAGTACTTTCTTTCCCATCTTGGAATCGAATATGAGCATATTGGGAATTTGCCTCCAACAGCTCCACCTCCTCCACCAAGGGGTCATATTTTGACAATCTAACATGGCGTCGAAGCAACACAGGTCCCTGCATAGTAAGCCATGAAGGTACCGAATATCCCGTAGTAGATCTCCGCGGATAGTTAAAGAGCCTTTCATGGGGGGTCACATTAGTAGCCGTTGAAAGCAATGATCTAATGGAATGCAGGGCATCAGGCAGCACCATTTCCCACTGTGTATTCTTAAGGTTCCGGGGTGTCAATGCCAACATAACTGCCTTCCAGATCACCCCATTGTATCGTTCACACTGTCCATTACCCTGGGGATTATACGGGGTAGTTCTACTAGTAGAAATTCCCCGACTCTGAAGGTATTCCTTCAACTGGGAAGACATAAAAGAACTTCCCTGATCCGAATGGATATACGCAGGCATCCCAAAGATGACAAAAAGTTGAGTCAAACATTTAATAACTGTAGCAGCTGATACATCTGCACAAGGAAAAGCAAAAGGGAACATTGAAAACTCGTCCACAACAGTAAATATATATCGGTTTTGAGTAGTTGAAGGAAGAGGTCCCTTAAAATCGACACTCAAACGTTCAAAAGGAGAAGTAGCCTTTATAAGATGAGCTCGTTGAGGCTTAAAGAAATTCGGTTTACACCGAGCACAGATAGAACATGATGAAGTCATCCGCTTGACGTCTTCAACTGAAAAAGGCAAGTTCTTACTGCGTACAAAGTGTATCATCCTCGTAACCCCAGGGTGACATAAGGCATTGTGAAGATTAATAAGCGTATCTCCGTGAATCACAGAACAATAAGCCCTCGACAGTGCATCAGCAGCAACATTATCCTTCCCCGGACGATAAACTATGTCAAAATGGTAACATGCCAACTCAATCCTCCATCTCATTATTTTATCATTTTTAATCTTTCCAAAATGTTTAACATCAAACATAAAGGACACAGATTTTTGATCAGTTACCAACGTGAAATGTCGCCCCGATAAATAATGTCTCCATTTACGCAATGCTTCTACTATTGCGTATGCCTCTTTTTCTATTGAGGAATGTCTTTTTTCACTATTATTCAAAGTACGTGAGAAAAAGGCCACAGGTCTTCCATTTTGGTTCAAAGTAGCCCCAATTGCAAAATCCGAAGCATCCATCTCAATCACAAAGGGAACCTGCTCATCAATGGAATGCACAACTGCTCCTAAAATATCCTTTTTAAAATTCTCAAAACATGTCCTGGCCTCCCATGATAGAGGATATGTCGTAACCCGAATAAGAGGCCGGATCTTCCGTGAAAAATTTGCAATCCAATTAGAATAGTAAGAAAACAGTCCAACAACTCGTTGCAAAGCCTTAGAATTAGTAGGACAAGGTAAATCGATCAATGGTCGCAGACGTTCTGGATCTGGTTTAATCTTATTTCCCGAAATAATATACCCCAATAGATTTACCTCAGTAGTCGAAAAGATACATTTCTCTTTGTTAAAAGTTAAACCAACTTTTTCCGCAGCTTGAAGGAATCTTTTTAAATTAGAATCATGCTCCACCCTTGATTTGCCACACACTGTGATGTCATCTAAGTATGAAAAGGTGTCAGAGAGGGAGTTATCACTTATAAAAGCATCCATTGCCCGTTGAAAACAAGCAACACCATTAGTAACACCAAATGGTATTCGGCAAAACTGATACAGCTTTCCACCAGCCTCAAAGGCCGTATATGGTTGATCCTTCTTAACAATAGGAATCTGATGATAAGCACTCTTTAAATCAATAGTGCTAAAAACTTTATACTGAGATACTTTGTTGATAAGCTCATCAATCTTAGGCAAAGGCTACGCATCTAATTGAGTATACCTATTAATAGTTTGGGAATAGTCTATCACCATTCGTTTCTTGTGTCTCTCATTAGTCGCGACAACTACCTGTGCTCGCCAAGGCGAACAACTAGGTTCAATGATTCCTTCCAATAAGAGACGTTGAACTTCAGAATTAATAAATTCTCTATCCTGACTACTATATCTTCTTGACTTGGTAGCAATTGGCTTACAATCCGACATCAAATTGGAAAAAAGTGATAATGGAGGAATAGATAAAGAGGTTAATCCACAAATAGATAAAGGTGGCTTAGTCCCTCCAAATGAAAGACTAAGAGACTCATGTAACTGAAGCACATCATGTCCAATCAAAATATCCGCACAGAGATTAGGCAAAACAGATAGGCGTATATCAGTATACGTATTACCTAGAAGAACCATTTTCACAAAGCAACAACCAGCTATTTGTGAAGTAAGGGTCGTCTGAGCCATACACACCTGATGCGTAACAGGCGAAATTTTCAAATGCTTCTCCTTCGCAAACTGAAGACTTATAAAACTCTCAGTACTGCCCGTATCTATAAGGGCCTTCACTTCCAACCCATTAACTTGAGCCGTGACTATAGCTTTGTTTAGGCCATGAGCAAATGCAGCAGAAATTGATGCAATAAACACCCTATCTAAAGGCTGAATAGTCACAGAAGAGGTAGTGGAGGAAGACCCTCCCACACCAGGAGAAGAGAAGGTAATTGAACCTGATGCTTTGCACACACGTGCATAATGACCTCTCTTGCCGCATTTACTACACACAGCCTCCCGAGCAGGACACTTCAGACGAGGGTGCCGGATATTCCCACAAAAATAACACTTCTGAATCCTAGAGGCAACGGCCGCCGAAGTAGAAACTGTTTCAAAATCTAGTAAACCACTCCCATTAAGTCCACATAATTCCTTTTCATCCGAAACTGCCGAAACCATAGTCGCAGGCCGATTAAAAAGAGCATAAGAATCCGAACTTCTCTGAGCCACATCCAATGTAGAAGCTTGCTCAAAAGCACTTTTAAGATCCAGAGTCTTATTTTCTAACAGCCGCTGACGAATTGATCTAGACAGTAATCCATTAATAAAAGCATCCCGTACCGATTCGTCCTTATATTCTTCAGCCGTCACAGCCTTATAATTATAGTCAACACTAAGGCACTGAAGTGCTTGTAAATAAGTATCCAAAGATTCTCCCACCTGCTGCCTACGGGCAGATAGAAGATGACGTGCAAATACCTCATTCTTTGGTTTAACAAAAATCTTTTCCAATGTAGAAATAGCCTCTTCATAAGTTTTACAGTGCAAAATATATTTATATACATCCGGGTCAATGTAGTTGATCAGCATATTCAGCTTATTTAGAGCCTCTTGATCCAACACGCCCAAAAAGTTTTTAAATATACAATACCAATGTTTCCATTTATCATCCACTCCAGCAGAATTGGGGTCAGCCTTGAATCGTTCTGGTTGAAGATATCGCTCCATTCTAACATAAAGTTAATAAATTGAAATAAAGAATAGATTGGCCTTCCAAAGCTAGGCTTTATTAACTTTAAAATCAGCAGCATATCTTTCCACATCCAGTCCCAACTAAAGCTAGAAAAGGACTGAATTTAAGGTAGCCACAACACATCATGTGATCATCAACTACCAATGAGATTACAACACATATCCCAAGGCAGTTAACAAACAACGAAGCACAATACTTTTACTAATCAAGGAATAATCACCACACCAGTACAATCGACTGGTTTTCGGAATAGCATCAGCTCCAGCTATCTGGCAAAGAGCTATGGAACAAGTCCTGCAAGGGATTCCTGGGACTCAATGCTACCTAGACGACATCCTTGTAACAGGAGAAAACGACAACGAACACCTTGCCAATTTGGAGAAGGTGCTCACTAGGCTGAGAGAACGGGGCCTACGAGCAAACCGCCCCAAGTGTGAATTTTTCCAGAAACAAATATCATATTGTGGCCACATAATTAACGAGGAAGGGTTGCATAAGTCCCCTGAGAAAATTGAAGCTGTCATAAAAGCACCAGCACCTGAAAATGTCTCACAATTATGACAGCACAAAGGCTACAGAGGTGGTCCCTTTTCCTAGGGGCACACCAATATGACATAGAATACAAAGGATCAAAACAGCATGGAAATGCTGACGGTTTATCGCGCCTACCGTTGCCAACGGTAGAAGAGGCACCTACAGGGGACCCAGTGGAAATGTTCCACTCTACCATAGTAGAATGTCTACCAGTAACAAATTCTGCCATTGAAAAGGAAACGAGAAATGACCCGACTCTCTCACGAGTCTACGAAGGGATGGCCAGCACATGGCAAACCACTGTTGCCAGCATTCTCGCAAAGAAGGGAACAGCTGTTAGTGTGCCGAGGAACCTTGATGTGTGGATCCAGAGTGGTGATTCCGCCCAAACTCCAGGATAAAGTGCTAAAGGAGCTTCACGAGGGGCATCTGGGTGGAGTGAAAATGAAGAACCTAGCCAGAGCATTTGTGTGGTGGCCAGGTATCGATGGAGACATCGAAGAAATGACCAAGGGCTGTCTAGGATGCCAGAAGGTCCAAAACGCCCCACCACAAGCCCCTCTACATCCATGGGAGTGGCCCTCATCTCCATGGCAAAGGGTACACATCGACTTTGCTGGTCCATTTATGGACTCAATGTTCTTAATCGCGGTTGATGCACACTCCAAGTGGCCGGAGGTAATAAAGATGTCCTCCACCACCACGGAAAAAACCATCACAGTATTAAGGACCATATTTGCCAGGAATGGGCTGCCTGAACAGATCTGTTCTGATAATGGACCACAATTTGTGTCCGAAGAATTCAGGAAGTTCTTAAAAAACAATGGGGTTAAGCACTATACGTCCGCCCCATACCATCCCGCCACCAATGGATTGGCTGAAAGGTTTGTCCAGACCTTCAAGAAGGCCATAAAGGCCATGGGTAATGAAGACATAAATCTACTGCATAAGGTAGATAACTTCTTGTTTGCATACAGGAATTCAACACTTATGGTTACAAACCAGACTCCCGCCATGATGTTTTTCAATAGAAGACTAAGATGCCGGCTGGATTTGATCAAGCCAAACATCAGAAGGGACGTAGAGAACCGGCAATTTCAAGGCATGAATGAAAGGCCATCTAGAACCTTCCAGATAGGTCAACAAGTTTTGGCCCGGGACTACCGTACCGAGAAATGGCAGCCTGGAACTATTTGCACACGACTAGGACCGCTGATGTATGCCGTGGACATTGGAGAAAGCATAATAAGGCGCCATGCTGACCAGATCATAGAGTCATCCGAAAAGGGACAACCTACACCACAACTCTATACACCTGATGATGAAGCAGAGATACCCGTAGTATCTACCTCCGATCCGGTGAACCAGATGAACCCGACACTGGCATTCCAGCCGAATCGACCTTGCCAAAAGAACCGACTACACCACCGAAAACTACTACACCACCGAGGCGTTATCCGGACCGCATCAGGAAGCCTCCAGAGAGACTGACTTATAATTGATTAACTGCAGCAATATGTAGATTATTGTTCTTGTAAACATGTTAAATAACAATTACTTAAAATGTTATGTACTGGTTGTCTAAAAGGGGAGGAATTGTGGTGTATGTGCCTTTAAGAACCCCTGTGTACTGTAATGCCGGTAGTGGCCACTCGGGCTATATAAGCCTGTATAGTGTCTTGTATCTGTGAGTTCACCTCCAGACTTTGTCCAGTAAACACCTGTAAACCAACTCCTGCATTCCGTGTCTCCATTAACACACGGACACAACAGTGTATGTACCTTTAAGAGAGAACTACTTTTACAGCTCCTGTATACTGTAGTACTGGCAGTGACCACACCTGTATATAAGCCTTGAGCATGCCTCTGTACCCTCAGTCTTGAGACTACCCTACTCCAGTAAACACCTGTTGATTGTTAAGTTACCGCATCCGTGTAGTTATTGAAAACATCATACTCTCAGAATCACGGATCTAACAGTGGCGACGAGTGTCGATTCGAATCTACCTACAACTCTGCATTTCCCTTCGAGGATTCGCTCCGGGAGGGCGGTGGAAGAAAGTCGAGGCCAGAAGCACGAGCAACCGCCCAGTCGTCCGGCAGAGAGTGAACATCGCAGGGGAGGCTGTGGAGAGCCGGGCTTGGTTCCCCAGCCACGACGATCAGCAACAGACTGACGACAGGTACAGTGCAGACCCTTCCCGGACAGCGGCGGCTGGAGCCGACCGACGGCAGAGAAAAAGCCGAGCAGCGTCGACGGGGTAAGATAGAGGGTGAAGCGCACAGGGCGCAGCCGGGGGTTGAAAACCGAGCGGCCTCGAGGAAAAACAAAATGGAGAGAGAGAGGGTAAAGCAGCAGCCGGGTTCAGGAACCGAGCGGCGGAAACGGGAAAGGCGCACAGAAAAATAAACGCGCAGAGCACAGCCAGGGCTCAAGGGCTGAACAGTGTCCGCGGGGAGAAGAAGGGCGAGCGCGGGAGACGCCATTGAGCCGTGGAGAAGAAGGAAGAGCGCGGGAGACGCCATTTTTAGAAGCCGCAGCGGAGAAGAAGGGCGAGCGCGGGAAGAAAGGAAAGCGTGGGAGACGCCATTTTGTGCCAGCGGAAAAGAAGGGAGAGCGCGGGAGACGCCATTTTTGACAGTTAAATCACACCCAGGGATGCCGAAGAGTGGCAGTATCTCTACGTTCGACAATGAAGTCGAAGATTGGGCGACATATGTGGAACGTATTGAGGTGTACTGCAGGGCGAATGAAGTGCCAGATGCTAGGAAAGCACTGGTTTTGTTAAATTCCATGGGTGCAAAAACTTTTGGGTTACTGCGAAACCTAATAACCCCAGAGAAGCCCGTGGATAAGAATTTCGAAAGCATAGTAGAAATCCTACAGGACCACTTAAACCCCACACCACTGCTGATAGCAGAAAGATTTAAGTTCCATAAAAGGAACCAACATAAAGACGAAAGCAATGCTGAGTACTTAACGGAACTGCGCAAGCTATCTGTGGTAAACCACTGTTATCGTTTTCATTGTTGTTCACTGTTGTTCACTACTGTTATCGTTATTACACATTGTTACCTCTTGCTACTCACTGTGTACCAATGCATGCCTCAGCTGGCTCCACCCATGGCTCCGCCTACATGACCTGGTATAAAGGTGGCTGCTCGGCAACCCACTTCCTTCTTGGAACCAGTCGTCCACGAGAGGCATGCTCTGTTCTTTAGTTAATAAAAACCTTTTCATTACTATCCTAATTCATCGCTTTTTATGGATTAATTGATAAGCGTATCAATTTTATTAGCTAAAGTTAAAATGTCGGCACCTGAGCAGCAACAATAGCAACAACAGCAGGCGTTGCTGCGAGCCCTTAGGCCAGCATGCCTGGACCTCGACCCTCAAGCGGCGGGTTCATCTACCAATTTCGAACAATGGCTGAGCTGCTTTGAATCCTTCCTAGAAGCTGCCGCCGTGATATCGGAGGAGAACAAATTAAAAGTTCTGACTGCCCAGGTGAGCCCTCAAGTATATACACTCATCCGGGATGCTACTACGTACACGGCGGCTCTCGACCTGCTAAAAGGGCAATACACGCGCCCAGTGAATACGATTTACGGCAGACACCTCCTGGGATCCCGCAGGCAGCAACCGGGGGAATCGGTAGAGGCATTTTTACAGGCGTTACAGACACTCTGCAGGGACTGCGACTGTAAGGCGGTATCGGCTGCGGTGCACGCGGAGGGACTTATCTGTGATGCCTTCGTTAAGGGCCTCCAGTCCGACTACTCCCGGCAGAGACTGCTCGAAAGCAGGGAGCTCGACCTGAAGACGGCCGTAGCCCTCGCGCTCTCATTAGATGCGGCCCACCGAAACCTCGAAGCATACTCACGTAACGGTGCCGCGCCATGGTCATCGCGACCTTGGGACATGGGACCGCCGCCCCCGGTACCAACTACTGCAGCGATGTCCCGAAATCAACTGGGACCGCCGCCCCCGGTACCAACTACTGCAGCGATGTCCCGTAACCAGGCCCAAAAATGCTATTTCTGTGGCCAGTTAAAACACCCTAGAGTGCGCTGCCAAGCGAAGACCGCTACCTGCTCTGGCTGCGGGAAGAAAGGCCATTACGCCAACGCCTGCAGAGGGAAACCCGCGAACGCCAGCAGCGCCGCGTGTGAACCGTGGGGGCAGCCATCTTATCCGCCATTTTGTGCACCTCCGGCCGCGTGGGGATCGGAATCATGGCCACCGCCATTTTGTCTGCCGCACTCAACCGCCATTTTGTCTCCGGACTCGACCACCGTCTCGTCTGACGACCACATCGGCTCACTCAGCCATACACTGGCCTCCGTTTCGCTGGATCAAGCTCTCCCTCATCATCTGTCCAGGTCCATGATGGACATTACGGTAAACGGCCGCACCACTACTTGCCTGTTTGACAGCGGGAGCACGGAGAGTTTTATTCACCCCGACACGGTGCGTAGCCACTCCCTCACGGTCCTGCCAACGCGCCATCGGATTTCTATGGCGTCCAAGTCCCATTCAACGGACGTCGGCGGCTACTGTGTGGTGACCCTTTCGGTTAGGGGCACAGAATATAAAAAATTTTAAACTTCTTGTCCTGCCCCGTCTTTGCGCTGCCGTTCTGCTAGGGTTGGATTTTCAGTGCCACCTTAAAAGTGTCACATTGGCATACCGTGGACCCCTCCCCCCACTCACAGTCTGCAACCAACAGCTTTTAAATCGCCCGCCGCGCACCATTTGCTGTCTTTCCACACTCAAAGTCTCCCCCCCTCCCTTGTTCGCTAACCTCACCCGTGACTGTAAACCCATCGCTACCAAGAGCAGGCGGTACAGCGCCGGGGACAGAGCTTTTATTAGCTCTGAGGTGGAGCGGCTCCTGAAGGAGGGCATTATCGAAGGGAGCACCAGCCCCTGGCGAGCCCAGGTTGTAGTCGTTAAACCGGCAATAAACACCGCCTGGTCATTGACTACAGCCAAACCATAAACCGGTACACTCAGCTGGACGCGTACCCCCTTCCCCGCATATCTGATATGGTCAATCAGATTGCGCAATACAGGGTATTCTCCACCATTGACCTTAAGTCAGCATACCACCAACTCCCTATCCGCCCTGAGGACCACCAGTATACTGCCTTCGAGGCAAACGGCCGCCTCTACCACTTCCTTAGGGTTCCCTTCGGCGTCACCAACGGGGTTTCGGTCTTCCAAAGGGAGATGGACCGAATGGTTGACCAGAACGCACTGCAGGCCACCTTTCCCTATCTGGATAACGTCACCATCTGCGGCCACGACCAGCAGGACCATGACGTTAATCTAGAGAAATTCCTCCGTACGGCCCAGCGGCTGAATCTAACATACAATAAGGAGAAATGTATGTTTCGCACCACGCGCCCTGCCATTCTCGGCTGCGTAGTGGAGAACGGAGTCATCGGCCCCGACCCCGACAGAATGCGCCCCCTTATGGAGCTCCCCCTCCCCCACTGCCAAAAAGCACTGAAGAGATGCCTGGGGTTTTTCTCTTACTATGCTCAGTGGGTGCCCAACTATGCGGACAAAGCCAGACCCCTCATCAAGTCCACCTCCTTCCCCCTGACATCAGAGGCATGTGCAGCCTTCACTCTTATTAAGAGTGATATTGCGAAGGCCACAATGCACGCAGTGGATGAGTCCATCCCTTTCCAAGTGGAGAGCGATGCATCCGACTTCGCCCTAGCTGCAACCCTTAACCAGGCGGGGAGACCCGTGGCCTTTTCTCAAGGACCCTCCAGGGCCCCGAGATTCGACACTCCTCTGTCGAAAAGGAGGCCCAGGCTATTGTGGAAGCGGTGCGACACTGGAGGCATTACCTGGCCGGAAAACGATTTACCCTTCTCACTGACCAGCGTTCAGTTGCTTTTATGTTCAATAATAAGCAGAGGGGCAAAATCAAGAACGACAAGATCTTGAGGTGGAGAATTGAACTCTCCACCTACAATTACGATATCTTGTACCGGCCCGGGAAACTCAATGAGCCCCCAGATGCTCTATCACGAGGTACATGCGCCAACGCGCAAGTTGATAGACTGTGGACCCTCCACAATGACCTCTGCCACCCCGGGGTCACCAGATTCTGCCACTTCATTAAGGCCCGCAACCTGCCCTACTCCATCGAGGAGGTCAGGACTATGACCAGGAACTGCCAAATCTGTGCCGAATGCAAACCGCATTTTTATAGGCCAGACAGAGCAAGCCTGATCAAGGCCACTCGCCCCTTCGAGCGCTTGAGCATCGACTTTAAGGGGCCTCTCCCTTCCTCTGACCACAACGTGTACTTCCTCAACATAGTTGATGAGTACTCCCGTTTCCCTTTTGCCATCCCTTGCCCAGACATGACCAGTACCACGGTCATCAAATGTCTGAATGACCTCTTCGCCTTGTTCGGGTTCCCTAGCTATATACATAGCGACCGGGGCTCATCTTTCATGAGCGACGAATTTCGTCAGTATCTGCTCGCGCGAGAGGTATTGCTACGAGCAGGACCACCAGCTACAACCCCCGGGGGAACGGCCAGGTGGAAAGAGAGAACGCGACGGTTTGGAAGGCCGTCCTCTTAGCCTTAAAATCTAAGGGCCTTCCGACCTCTCGCTGGCAGGAGGTCCTCCCTGCGGCGCTCCACTCCATCCGGTCACTGCTTTGTACTGCCACTAATGCCACCCCTCATGAGCAAATGTTCGTTTTCCCCAGGAAGTCCACATTGGGAACCTCGCTACCGACATGGCTGACTTCTCCTGGGCCTGTCCTACTGCGGAGGCACGTGAGGACCCATAAAATGGACCCCCTGGTCGAGAGGGTGAACCTCCTACACGCCAACCCCCAGTATGCCTACGTGGCATACCCAGACGGGCGGGAGGACACGGTCTCCATACGAGACCTCGCACCCTCGGGCGCCCCTGAATCACCACCGTTATTCTCCACCACTTCTCCCAACCCAACCCCTGTAGACGGCATGCCGGAGCCCCAGGACCCTTCGTTGACCACTCAGACACCAGATTCGACGTTGGATACTGCACCACCGCCGCCGCTGCTACGATGATCAGGACGGCATACAAGGCCTCCTGATAGACTTACCTACACGAACTTTTAGTACACTTCACCCCGCCGGACTCAATTTTAAACAAGGGGTGAATGTGGTAAACCACTGTTATCGTTTTCATTGTTGTTCACTGTTGTTCACTACTGTTATCGTTATTACACATTGTTACCTCTTGCTACTCACTGTGTACCAATGCATGCCTCAGCTGGCTCCACCCATGGCTCCGCCTACATGACCTGGTATAAAGGTGGCTGCTCGGCAACCCACTTCCTTCTTGGAACCAGTCATCCACGAGAGGCATGCTCTGTTCTTTAGTTAATAAAAACCTTTTCATTACTATCCTAATTCATCGCTTTTTATGGATTAATTGATAAGCGTATCACTATCGAAACACTGCCAGTTTGGAGTGGGACTAGCAGATACGTTAAGGGACAAGTTTGTGTGTGGGCTTCAAAGTGAAGGAACCCAGAAATGGCTTCTATCAGAAAAGGATCTTACGCTGGACAAGGCTTTCAGTATGGCAGTATCACACGAAGCAGCTGCAAGGGGCGCTGCAGAGATACAACGGAGACCGCAAGAATATGGCACCAATGAAATGTCCTATGGAACAGGGAAGTGTTATCGCTGCGGCAAAACAACACACAACCAGAAGGATTGTTGATTCAGGACCAAGTGTGCAGACAGTGTGGAAAAGCAGGACACATAGCAAGTGTCTGCAGGTCTGGGAAGAAAACCAACAGCAAGAAATCTCCACAGGAGAAGTACAAAAAGGTACATAAGGTGATGGACAGTAGTTCAGATGAATAGAAAAGTGATACAGACTCCGGAAGCAAGGAGCTGGGTTGTCTGAAACTACATAAGGTAACCAAAATGGAGGATCACCAGACTATCTGGGTTACACTCAAGATAGACGGAGTCCAAGTGAAAATGGAATTGGACACAGGATCAGCCCTAACAGTCATAAACCAAAGGGACTACAAACGGCTATTTTCACATATACCCTTGAAAGCGACAGAGATTGTCTTGAAGACGTACACGGGGCAAAAAGTCTACCCCAAAGGAAAAATAAGGGTGAAAGTGATATACAAAGGCCAGGAAATACCTAAAATGGACTTATATGTATTGCCAGATGGACGACCACCACTGCTAGGACGTGAATGGATCCGGAAGATACAATTAGATTGGCATTCCATACAGGCACTGAAGGTTGAGGCCAAAAAGGATAAGAACATAAGAAATAGGAGCAGGAGTAGGCCAATCGGCCCCTCGAGCCTGCTCCGCCATTCAATAAGATCATGGCTGATCTGATCCTAACCGCCAATCCACTATCACAGAACCATCTCCTGAATCTAACAGAATTAGACACACGAAATAGGAGCAGGATCAGGCTACACGGCCCCTGGGCCCGCTCCGCTACCCACAGGGCCATGTCCGATCCGAACCTAGACTCATGTCCAAATTCCTGCCCGCTCCCCGTAACCCTTAATTCCCTTTACTTCTAGGAAACTGTCTATTTCTGTTTTAAATTTATGTAATGATGTAGCTTCTACAGCTTTTTGGGGCAGCATATTCCATGGACCTACCACCCTCTGAGTGAAGTAGTTCCTCCTCATCTCAGTTTTGAAAGAGCAGCCCCTTATTCTAAGACTATGCCCCCTAGTGCATAGTCACACCTGGACGACTGTCAAAAATGCTAACTGATGCAAAAGAAGTGTTCCAGGAGGGACTCGGAACACTAAAAGGCATAACAGCACCGATTAAAATAGAGGAAAATGCAAGCCCAAAGTTTCTTAAGGCCAGACCAGTGTCTTATGCGATCAGACCAGCTGTCGAAGCAGAGCTGGAAGGGTTGGAACGTTCAGGAGTACTGTCCAAAGTAGACTGGAGCGAGTGGGCTACACCCATCGTTCCTGTAATGAAGAGGTCGTTGAGTAATACGCCTGGGGAACCAAAGAGGGTCCGCATCTGTGGGGATTTTAAGGTGACAGTGAACCCAGTCCTTCACACGGTACAATATCCGCTTCCACGAATTGAGGATATTTTCACCTCGCTATCTGGAGGTAAACGCTTCACAAAAATTGACCTAGCCCAGGCGTACTTGCAAATGGAGGTAGAAGAAGCCTCGAAACAATACCTCACAATCAACACTCATAAAGGTCTCTACCAATACAACCGGCTGGTGTTCGGGGTAGCATCGGCTCCGGCTATTTGGCAAAGGGCGATGGATCAAGTCCTGCAAGGGATTCCAGGGACCCAGTGCTATTTGGACGACATCCTGGTCACGGGCGAAAATGACAGTGATCACCTCGCCAACCCGGAGAAGGTGCTCACCAGATTAAAGGAATATGGGCTACGAGCTAATCGCCACAAATGTGAGTTTTTCCAGAAGCAGATCTCGTATTGTGGCCACGTTATCGATGAAGAGGGGTTACATAAGTCCCCTGAAAAGATTGAGGCAGTAGTCAAGGCTCCAGCACCGGGAAATGTGTCACAACTGAGGTCGTTCCTCGGGCTGGTAAACTACTACCATAAGTTCTTACCAAATTTGTCTACGGTATTACACCCACTGAACACCCTACTGCAAACAGGGGTACCATGGAAATGGAATGACGAATGTAAACGAGCTTTCCAGAAGTGCAAAGAATTGATCACATCAAAAGAGGTGTTGGCCCATTTCAACCCAGCACCAGCAATTCGTTTGGCATGTGATGCATCACCCTATGGTATTGGAGCGGTGCTGTCGCACAAATTCCCAGACGGGTTGGAGAGGCCAGTAGCCTTTGCGTCTCGGTCACTAACCTCAGCCGAGTGCAACTACGCCCAAATTGACAGGGAGGCCCTCAGCCTAGTATGGGGAGTAAAAAAATTCAACCACTATCTGCATGGGCAGAAGTTCACCTTGCTGACTGACCACCAACCACTTGTCTCCATCTTTAATCCTAAGAAGGGCGTTCCAGTGATGACTGCACAACGGTTACAAAGATGGTCCCTGTTTCTAGGGGCGAATCAATATGAAATAGAATGGGCCAGAAATTCGTGACCAAATGCGTGAGTACGGTCTGGGTACTCACGCATCTGGCTGTTGGAAATGCCGGCGTTCAGCATGCACAGCGCATGCGGGGAACGCCGGCATTTCCAGACCTCGGAACGAAGGGGTTCATAGGCACAGCGCGTGCGACTGCACAGGCATCGCTTGCGCAGTGAACTTCGTCGATTTCATTCATGGATTCAGTGAGGATAAGTCCTTACAAGTTACACTTGAAAAAAGCAGGTGTAAAGTTGTTCCAAGGCTGCGGAGGAAGATATATTTTATCGTGGAGCTTCTGAAAGGCAATATTTTTGTTTGGGAAAGGGAGGGAAGTTATTTTAAGAAATTTTAAGTAAGTTTTAAAGTTTAAATTTTTTTTTTTAAACGGGTTTTCAGAACGGTAGGTAGAAGGAGCAATTGTGGCTGTGTGAATTGAATGTGAAAATGAGTGTTCTAAAAAGAGTAATGTAACATTTCCAGCACTTTTAAGAAAGAAACTTTTCATCAGTAATAAGTAATTATGTATGTATGTCCGCATATATTCCTTTACGTATATGTATGTATGTTTTATATTCCTTTACTTATGTGTATGAATGTATGTTTTTAATTATGATTTTCCAATAAGTTACTTTCTCTGAAAGTCATAATTAAATAATACATTCATACACATAAGTAAAGGAATATATACATAACACGCAAAGGAATATATACAGACATACATACTTTCAGAAGCTCCACGATAAGAAATATCTTCCTCCGCAGCCTCTGGAGCAACTGTACCCATGCTTTTTTCATGTGTAAGTTGTAAGGACTTGACCTCACTGAAAGCATGAATGAAAGCGGCGAATTTTACTGCGCACGCGCTGCCTGTGCAGTCGCACGCGTTCTGCCTCTGAACCCCTTCGTTCAGAGGACAGGAAATGCCGGTTTTCCCCACATGCACTGTGAATGCTGAAAACCGGCATTTCCTCCGGCCAGACGCATAAGTACCCCGACCGTACTCGCGCATTTGGAAGGGAATTACTGGGCCAACATTTTACATGTCAATAAAATGAAAAATTTAACAATTGCACGATTTGCCCCCTCGCATCTGCGACTGAGGGTCCAAGGAGGTGCATTGCGCAAGAGGTCGTCATCGTACGTATCCTCACACTGTTCCCTTTCGGGAACTGTATGAAGTGGTGGAAGGATTTATGGCCGTGATTAACGCTCATTCCGTGACCGTAACCATCTTTGAACCAGCCATTAGGGTGGTTAGTCCTATGGCGTGAGGGTTTTACGGGCTCCCACAACCCATCTGAGGTGGGGGGGCCACCCACACCCACGGACGCAAGTATCCTGCTGGATGTCCACCCAGAATTTATAGTTGGAGCTCCGACTCCACTTGCTGGGACTGTCTGGAGTGGGGTTCGAAACCCTACTCCTTCTGGCCCAGCGGCGGGGATGCTTACTGCTACGCAAAAGGCCCACTCCGCACAAAAGGTGACACCCATACGTTTCCTGCGCCTTTTCCCTCCCCATGACTGGAGCCCTATGCTGCCACTTGAAAGACCAAGCTATCATCTGCCCTTTTTGCGGCGCCTTTGACTTCTCATTACCAATGATGAGCAGGCGCTGCGCCTCCACCTCCTTGAGGAGATTGCTGAGGTCATCATCAGTTCAATTGTGAGTTCTTTTAATGCCGTGAATTGTGCTCATTCCAGCCATTTCACGTTGCTAATCGGAGTGGGCCTTTGGCATAGCGGTAGGATCCCCGCCGCTGGGCCAGATCAGGGTAGGGTTTCGAACCCCGCTCCAGACAGTCCCGGCAAGTGGAGTCGGAGCTCCGGCTCTAAATTCTGGGTTGACATCCAGTGGGATATTTGCGTCCGTGGGTGTGGGTGGCCCCCCTCCTTTTATAGCTTGTGGGAGCCCGTAAAACCCTCCCGCCATAGGACTAACCGCCCTAATGGCTGGTTCAAAGATGGTTACGGTCACGGAATGAGCATTAATCATGGCCATAAATCCTTCCACCACTTCATACAGTTCCCCAAAGGGAACAGTGTGAAGACACGTATGACGACGACATTGGTAAATAAATAAATGGAATTAAAAAAAATCTTTTAGGGCTTTTAAAAGTCTTTAAATTGCTTTAATTCTGTTTAAAACTACTTCAGATTCTTCAAAATAATGTAAACGTTTTTAAAAGTTTATAAAAGTTACCAAAAGCTTCAAAAAACTTCCAAAAACCTATTTAAACTGCTGCTTTGCATGTAAAAATGCTTAGCAGCTTGGCAGAAGCATTGGGGGCGTGTCCTGTTAAACTGAGACCTCAAGGGGCGTGTCTCAGTTGCACAGCGCGCTCCAGGCTTCGCGCTGGCTGCACTCCTGGGCGGCGTGACGTCAAACGCTGCCCGGGATTCTTCAGATTCAAAATGGAATTCCAGGCGTCCCTGGAGGTGATCGGCAGGCGCGTCGGGTAAGTGCAAATCGGGACCTTGCACGCGCGGCAAGCCCCGTTCACGAATTTCTGGCCCAATATAAAGGCACGAAACAGCATGGAAACACTGATGGGCTATCGCGCCTGCCACTGCCTACGGTGGAGGAAGCACCAGCAGTGGACCCTATCGAGATATTTTATTCGTCAATAATTGAACGATTGCCAGTAACGAACGCGGATATAGAGAAGGAGACCCGCAATGATCCGACGCTGTCTCGGGTATATGATTTGACGGTGAGAGGATGGCCAACACATGGCGACTCACTGTTGCCAGCATTCTCATCCAGAAGAGAACAGCTATCAGTATGCCAGGGGACAGTGATGTGTGGATCCAGAGTGGTGATTCCACCCAAGTTAAGGGAGAGAGTGCTAAATGAGCTTCATGAAGGTCATCTGGGAGGAGTGAAAATGAAATGCCTTGCTTGGGCTTATGTGTGGTGGCCGGGAATCGATCAACAAATCGAGGACCTAACGAAGAGCTGCTCAGGATGCCAGAAGGTCTAAAATGCACCACCACATGCCCCTCTACACCCATGGGAGTGGCCCTCCTCTCCATGGCAACGGGTGCATATTGATTTTGCTGGTCCATTCATGGACTCAATGTTCTTAATAGCAGTGGATGCTCATTCGAAATGGCCTGAGGTGATAAAAATGTCCTCAACCACTACAGAGAAAGCGATTGCAGTCCTATGGACCATATTTGCCAGGAACGGCTTGCCAGAGCAGATTTGCTCTGATAATGGACCACAGTTTGTGTCTGAAGAGTTTCGGAAATTTATGAGAAGGAATGGGGTAAGGCATTACACATCCGCCCCGTATCATCCAGCCACAAATGAATTGGCTGAGAGGTTCGTACAAACCTTTAAAAAGGCGATAAAGGCCATGTGCGATAATGAAATTCCACTACAGCATAAGGTGGACAATTTCTTATTAGCCTACCGAAACGCGACACATGCAGTTACCAACCAGACCCCGGCCATGATGTTCTTTAACCGAAGGTTGAGATCTCGTCTGGATTTGCTCAGACCAAATGTGCGAAGAAATGTTGAGGATAAACAATTCCAGCACATCAATGAGAAGCTGACAAGGAGCTTCAACGTAGGACAACCAGTCTTGGCCCGTGACTACCGAACAGAGAAATGGCAACCCGGAACGATATGCACACGGCAGGGGCCATTAATGTACACAGTGGATGTCAGGGAGAACATTGTGAGATGCCACGTCGATCAGATCTTAGCGTCACAGGAATGAGTCCACCCCATGGCTCGCGTACCTGGGGATGAACCCGACATACCGGTAGCATCTACCTCAGAAACAGTAGCAGTGGAAACCGATGAACTAACCGACGAAAAGGGGCCAGAATCGCCTCCGCACCAAGAACAAGAACCTCAGGAAAGGCGCTATCCCGAAAGGATCAGGAAGCCGCCCCAAAGACTGAATCTATAAATGGACTGTTGTCGTTTAATGTACATGTTAAAGTGTTAATTGTTATTTGAGTATTATGGGTACTGCTAATCTAAAAGGGGAGGAATTGTAGTGTATGTACCTTTAAGAGAGAACTACTTTTACAGCTCCTGTATACTGTAGTACCGGCAGTGACCACACTTGTATATAAGCCTTGAGCATGCCTCTGTACCCCCAGTCTTGAGACTACCCTACTCCAGTAAACACCTGTTGATTGTTAAGTTACCGCATCCGTGTAGTTATTGAAAACATCATACTCTCAGGATCACGGATCTAACATGCGGGGCAGTGTGTGAGAGAGTCACAGGCACCATGTCAGTGTGGGGCAGTGTATGAGAGTCACAGGCACCATGTCAGTGCGGGGCAGTTTGTGTGAGAGTCACAGGCACCATGTCAGTGTGTGCAGTGTGTGAGAGAGTCACAGGCACCATGTCAGTGCGGAGCTGTGTGTTAGAGTCACAGGCACCTGTTGTATCTATGCTTTAATGCGTTCAATCAAGCATGTAGATACGTCGAATTAAATCAGAGTCAGGCAGTCAGGCTTATAACTGCGATGTTCACTTTATTGCGTAAAATGGCCGACTGCCATTTTCCCGGGTATTTCCCATAATGCAATGCACATTACATTACCGTATTGACTGGTGTCAAACTCGCAATCAAAACACGACATCCCCCTTTTCCTTGGAAACAAACTTGCAGTTTACAAACAGTTGCTTACAATAACGCTGCATAACTTATTTGGTTTATAAACTTTTTACAAACTTGTGTCTTACCACACAACTAAATAATTCCCAGGTTTAAACATTTAACATCACCCATGCAGTTCTCGCACAGTTTATGTTGTGACATAATCAGACAGTCTTTGGGATTTTCTTTTAACCCTTTGAGGTCTGGCTGTATTGGGTATGTCTGACATGTTGGTGTCAGTGGGTATTGCCTGTGTCACAGTGGTATGTGTGTCAGGGTCTATTATACTGTCCTCAGTCCCTTGTGTTTCCTCCTGCTCATGGAGTGTCTCCTTTGGTCCATTGGTTCTGTATTTCTTCACAAACGTAGTGTTTCTCGAGTAGCGTGCTCTGTCTGGAGATTCTACTTCTACTTGACTCCCTGTTTTACTCAAAACTTTGTGGGGTGTGGCATTAAAAGGAGTGGTGAATGTAAAGTCTGTGGGTTGTTTAGTTAATTAATACACAGACTACCAGAGTAACTTAAAACAGGACTTTACTATTCGAAGGTCAGGGCGAATCTGCCAAATAAATCCTGACACAGCACTTATATACCGGTGTGGTCACCGTCGGTATTACAGTATACAGAAGCCAACAAAGTAGTGCCACACCTAAAATAGTTCTCTTAAAGGTGAACGGTTACATACAATGGTTTTCTTAAAGGTAGACGGATACATACACTACAATCCTCCCTTTTTAGCTTACAACATACTTAGTCCCCCATTAAACATAACATATATTCAACTTCATGTAAAACAATTCACAGGTATAATCTATGCGGGAAACAGTTTACAGATTCAGTCTCTGCGGGAACAGTTCACAGATTCAGTCTCTGGTCTTGACTCGGTCCGAACAACATCTCTGTGGTGTAGTCGGTTCACATTGCTAGCGTGACTCATCCAATAGTCTTTCCCTTGACTTAACAGCTTGAACTTCCGTCCTGCTGAACCAGCAGTGCTGACTTTTACAAACAGCTGGACTGCCTTGGTAATTTTTCCTACTTGCCAACTGATTTGGCTCCCTTCGTAGGGCCCACGTACATGATCTGGTAGAAGTGATAATGATTTAGATGGTTATCACCTTCTGCTTCGTCTTTTTCTTTTCTGCTTCTTGGAGACTCTCGGGGCTCCCTTATCAGCTGCCAGCTGTAGCGCCACCATCTCCCTATGTTCCTTAGACTTTAAGTGCTTCATCCTGATTTCTGCACTTTGGGAGTTTTCATCACAAGCTGGGCAGACCAAGTCCTCGTAATATTCCGTGTCACTCAACAGGTCATGGTAATATTCGGTGTCGTCCTGAACTAGTCTAGCGAGAGGGCCTGCTACTTCTTCCTTACCCAACTGGACGTTAGCCGACTGTTGTTCCCTCCCTAGACATCTTTCCTGAAGAGACTTCTTCATGCGTTCATAGTCATCCCGCTCTTCCTGGGTTTCCTGCAAATCCTTCACTAATGACCTCATTTGTGATTTCAACACTTCCCCTTCCATCGGGGATTGATTGATCGGGCTATTCAATCCTTCTACTGGAGCAGCTGTTTCAACATTCTGTTGTTCACATAGACGTGATTCAGCGTACTTTTGGCATCCCAGTAAAATCTGTGTTGCAACCTCAGCTATTTCCATAACTTTTGAGAGCTCCGAACTCCTTCCCTTTGAAGATTGAAGCTCGTGTTCAGATTGTTCCCATTGCAGAGTCTTGTCCCTCAGCATATGAAGGAGTTGGCTGACCGTTAACTCTTCCACGGGAACACTGTGGATCAGAGTCTTCTCCATTTCATCCACCTTTTCCTCCAATGCTTTCAGCGCTCGGAGAAGTTGCGCCTTGATGCTCTCTAGCTCATGTTCAGGGGCCATTCTTACAGTCTCTGTGTTTCTTACAGTTTCCTTTTCTTCCACTGAAAGGATTCCCAGTTGAATCTGTTCTTCAAGTTGTTGAACCTCGGTCATTGCCGCCTCATATTTGTCTTGGGTCTCCTTCAATATTTTTATGAGTTCTTGGACATCTTGTCTTTCATGTTCTGCCATGTCTTTCACCTCTAATTTCTCATCTATGGATGGAACTTCTACCGATGAGTCTGTCTTGGCCTTGAGCTCATCAAGAATTTCCTGCAGCCTTTGGACTTCTTGCTCATGTTCAACCTTTAGTTGCTCACATGCTTCTACTGAAACTAGCTTTTCGGAGGTTGCCGAGTTAATCCCCTCCAGGATTGTAGCCTGGGCCTGTTCATACTGTTCCTTCAACTTCTCAAACTCTGCTTGTAAGGAGTCGTAGAGAAGAACGGGAATAAAATCCTGGCTTCCTGAAGATTCCTCTTCATTTGCTCCTTCCTGCAAATATTCTAACTCCTGAACAGCATAAGGGAGATGTGATCGGTAATTGGTCACAATGGCTCTATGGTCGCTCTCTGCTTGAGCTAGCTGCTTCTGTTGTCTTTCCAGATTCTCCCATTCGGTGTCATAGAACTTTTTCATTGTTTTCATCTCTTGTTCAAGACGGTAACTCACTTGTTCTACTTGCTGTCGTAATTTGAAATAAAGTTGAGTCCGAGCTCGGTGTTCGTCAGTCATGGATATGTCCGTAAACTGAACAGACCCAGAATTCTCTGTCAAACTATGTTGTCGTTGTTCGGTGGAGTTCTGTTCTGAAACTTTGTTCTTCTCTGGAGCATAAGCCTTTATGCATGCCTTCGTTCTTCCAACCTTAGTCGGCAAGTCCATTTTAGCCTTGTCTTTCATATTTGGGTTGGTCTTATCGTCATCCGATTCAGAATCTGAGCTGATTGTCTGCACTGAGTCCTCACTCGTTATGGCTTTTAGATAGTGCCATTCCATGTCTATTTTCTTGATCCACTCCCGTCCCAGAAGTGGTGGTCCTCCCTCAGGTAGTACGTATAAGTTCATTCTGGGTGTTCTTTACCCCCATCTCTCACCTTGACTCTTATCTTCCCCATGGGGTATACTTTATGTCCCGTGTATGTCTGCAATATGAACTTGGTATCTCTTAAGGGTATATGTGAGAATAGCCGGTGGTAATCCCTTCGATTTATGACTGATAGAGCTGATCCAGTGTCCAACTCCATTTTCACTTGGACTCCAGCTATTTTTAGCATGACCCAGATAGTTTGTAGGTCAGCTTCCTTACTCACATTGTGAATTCTCAGACTACCCAGCTCCTGGCCGTTTGGGTCTGAGTCCGAATTCTGTTCATCTGAACTCTTCTCAGCCACCTTGTGTACCTTGTTGTACTTTTCCTGTGATGGCTTCCTTTGGTTGTTGGTCTTCTTCCCTGACCGGCATACCTTAGCTATGTGACCCAGTTTGCCACATTTCCTACATTCCTGGTTCTTAAACCAGCATTGGTTCTGGTCGTGTGTTGTCTTCCCACAACGATAGCATTTTGTCGTACTCGAGGTAATTTGATCCACACTGAGTGCCGCTGCCTTTAGCTGCATTTCCGCAGTTCCCTTCGCTGCGGCTTCGTGCGATGCTGCAATAAGGACAGCCCTGTCAAGTGTAAGGTCGTTCTCTTCGAGTAGTCGCTTTTGCGTTCCTTCCTTTGACAACCCGCACACGAACTTGCCTCGCAATGCCTCTGTCAGATTCCCTCCAAACTGGCAGTGTTTCGTTAGTCTACGCAGTTCGACCAAGTATTCTGCGTTGCTTTCGTCTTTCCTTTGCGTTCTCGCATAGAATTTGAATCGTTCCGCCAACATCAGCGGTGTGGGGTTCAAGTGATCCTTCAGAACAGTCACAATATCATCGAAAGTCTGATCCGCCGGTTTAGCTGGTGCTAGTAGATGCTTCAAGAGCCCGTATGTCTTCGCGCCCATCGAGTTTAGCAAGGTTATAGCTTTGTCATCTTCTTCTATTTTATTGGCCTCACAATAGATCTCAATGCGTTCCACATACGTGGCCCAGTCTTCTACCTCGGAATTAAAATCGTTGATGTTACCACGCTTAGGCATCTTCCTCTCTTCCTGATAACACCACGAATTATTTCTTTAAAATTTCTTTTATTTATTTTTTTTTTTTCCAAGATGGCGGTTCCCGCGAAAATGGCGGTTTCCCGCGCTTATCTTCTCTCCCCGCCCACTTCAATGGCGGTTTCCCGCTTCTGTCTTCTTCCCCGCCTAATGGCGGCTTCCCGCGTTTCTTCCCTAGCGGGAGGGGTACACTTTCCCCACGGGCGACGGCCGCTGGCTTTCAGGTTCACAGCCTGCGCGTCGGCTTCAGGGCTTTCCCTTTTCTCGGCAGGGCAACCGGCGCTGGGTACACCTCATTGACGGCGACAGTTTCAGCTGCTGGGCTGGCTCTCGCTCGGTTCCCCTTGCTCGGGCTCTGTCTCTCTCCCGCTCGCTCGGCTCTACCGGCGCTGGGTACACCCCGTTGACGGAGAACAGTTTCAGCCGCTGGACTGGCTCTCGCTCAGTTCCCCCTTGGTCGGCTCTGCCTCTCCCGCTCACTCGGCTCCCAGTCGCGCCTCCCAGCCCTCTCGCAGTCCGGTGCTTCCCTCCCCGGCTGCGGCTGAGTTTATCTCTTCCCGCGCCTACGCTCCCGGTCGCAGCGCTTCGTGGCTTCGGTCGCTGCCCGGCCTTTTCCGCCGGTCGCGGTCTAGCTGTCTCACGATGCCGTTGCGTCCCCCAGCCTGTCTGTACCGCGGCTTCCTTGCTCCACGCTGCCCCAGTCTCAGCGCCTCTGGACCCGACTTCTGTCCGGCTCCTTTCCCCCTCGACCGTGGTCGAGTGCACCGCCCTTATCCTCCGGTTATTCTTTTTACTTTCCCTTACTCACAGTCACCGTGGCCGCCTTGCTTCTCGTGCTGATCGGCTCACTCCTCACCGTGGCAGAAGGGACAGTCAGTGCCTGTTGCTGATGGAAGTCTTTGTCTCTAACTTCTTCCTCCTTTCTAGTTCTGCAGCCTCTAGTTTTCTCCCAGCAGAATGACGAGGGCGGTTGCCTCTTCTCGACGCTCGTTAACTGCTTCGGAAGTATTGTTGCCGCAGGGTACGATCGGACTCGTCGCCACTGTAAAGTCTGTGGGTTGTTTAGTTAATTAATACACAGACTACCAGAGTAACTTAAAACAGGACTTTACTATTCGAAGGTCAGGGCGAATCTGCCAAATAAATCCTGACACAGCACTTATATACCGGTGTGGTCACCGTCGGTATTACAGTATACAGAAGCCAACAAAGTAGTGCCGCACCTAAAATAGTTCTCTTAAAGGTGAACGGTTACATACAATGGTTTTCTTAAAGGTAGACGGATACATACACTACAGTGAACTTGTCCACTTTGTCCTGCCGTACCAGCACCGTGTCGCCAACTTCCACCTCTGAGTATTGTGTTCTCCGCTGTTCATCTGCGTACAGTTTGGACTTGCCTTTTTGTTCTGCGTCCCGGTCACGTACTTCCATGTCTGCGCGCGATTCTGTGATGTCTGGCAGCTTTCCTCTCATTATCCGTTTAAAGAGCAGCTCTGCCGGGCTCTTTCCTGTCGTGGCATGGTCAGTGCTCCTGTACACAGTCACATATTTTCTAAGTTCACATTTCCAATCTAGTCCTTCTGACTGAGCAATTCTGATTCTCTTCATCAGCGATGCATTCTGGCACTCGACTTCTCCGTTAGCCTGAACCCATTTTGCTGTCGTTTTCAGGTGTTTGATCCTGTTGTTTTCATAGTATTCTTTGAATAATTCAGATTTGAATTGGGGACCATTATCAGATTTGTAGGTGATTGGCAAACCATGATGGCTGAAGATTGACTCTAAACTATCAATAACCTTCTCTGTTGTTGTGGAGGTCATGATGTCGTATTCATAGTAGCGACTATAATAATCAACTACCACAAGAATGGAGTGGTTGGATGGCAAGGGTCCCAGTAAGTCTATAGCTACATCCTGCCAGGGGCCCTCCGGTAACGGTGTTGGTCTCAACGGTTCAGGTGGGTCGGGTCTGGCTACTATCTGACAGCCGTGGCACGCTTTACAGTGTTTTTCAGCTGCCTTGTCCATGCCAGGCCACCAAACCTTGGTTCTGAGATGTTGCTTTGTTCCAACTATTCCCAAGTGTCCTTCATGTGCTAACACCAGGGCTCGTGCGTGTAACACTGTGGGTAGCACGATGCGTGTTCCCCGAAGAACTAGGTACCCCACTACGCACAGTTCGTTTGCAATTGCTGCATAAGCTTTACAGTTCTCAAAATGTCCGTTTGTGATTGCCTTCCGTACCTCAATCAGCTCTGGGTCGGTAGCAGAGGCTTCCTCCACCTCTCTAGTAGTGAGTGCTTTTGGTGTCGCACTCACAGCTACAAATCTCACGTATTCATCTGAGCCATGAGAATGTCTCTCCTGTTTTGCTGTCTCCCCCAGCAATCGTGACAGTGGGTCTGCAATGTTTTGCTTGCCTGGAATGTGTATCACCTTAAAATCGTACGGCTGTAATCTAAGTACCCATCTCTCTATACGGGCACAGGGTTTAGAGTGTGGTCCATATATCACTTGTAATGGCTTATGGTCAGTTACCAAGTTAAATTTTCAGCCATACACATCTAAGATGGCCTGATCTCTGGTTGGTTCCTCGACATATTGGTCCAGGAAACCATCCCGTAAACACTCCAGGAATTCCTCCTCCACAGTATTGTTACTAATTTGGTTAGCCCAATCTGTATGTAGATTAAAGTCACCCATGATGACTGCTGTGCCCTTACTGCACACTTCTTTAGTTTCCCTTTTAATGCCATCCCCAACCTCCACCTTACTGTTTGGAGGTCTATATACCACTCCCACTAATGTTTTTTTCCCCTTAGTATTTCTCAATTCTACCCATACAGATTCCACATCATCAGAGCTAATATCCTTCATTACTCGTGTGTGTGTGTGTGTGTGTTTACTCGTGTGTGTGTGTGTGTTTACTCGTGTCTGTGTGTGTGTGTGTGTACTCGTGTGTGTGTACTCGTGTGCGTGTGTGTGTACTCGTGTGTGTGTGTGTGTTTACTCGTGTGTGTGTGTGTTTGCTTTGTGTGTGTGTGTTTACTCGTGTGTGTGTGTGTTTACTCGTGTGTGTGTGTTTACTCGTGTGTGTGTGTTTACTCGTGTGTGTGTGTGTTTACTCGTGTGTGTGTGTGTTTACTAGTGTGTGTGTGTTTACTCGTGTGTGTTTACTCGTGTGTGTGTGTGTTTACTTTGTGTGTGTGTGTTTACTCGTGTGTGCGTGTGTTTACTCGTGTGTGTGTGTGTGTTTACTCATGTGTGTGTGTTTACTCATGTGCGTGTGTGTGTGTGTGTGTGTGTTTACTCGTGTGTGTTTACTCATGTGTGTGTGTGTGTTTACTCATGTATGTGTGTGTGTGTGTGTACTCGTGTGTGTGTGTGTGTGTGTGTACTCGTGTGTGTTTACTCGTGTGTGTGTGTGTGTGTTCACTCGTGTGTGTGTGTGTGTGTGTACTCGTGTGTGTGTGTGTGTGTACTCGTGTGTGTGTGTGTGTACTCGTGTGTGTGTCTACTCGTGTGTGTGTGTACTCGTGTGTGTGTGTGTGTGTTTACTCGTGTGTGTGTGTTTACTTGTGTGTGTGTGTGTGTGTGTGTTTACTCGTGTATGTGTGTGTGTGTGTGTGTTTACTCGTGTGTGTGTGTGTTTACTCGTGTGTGTGTGTGTTTACTCGTGTGTGTGTGTGTGTGTTTACTCGTGTGTGTTTACTCATGTGTGTGTGTGTGTTTACTCGTGTGTGTGTGTGTGTACTCGTGTGTGTGTGTGTGTGTGTGTTTACTCGTGTGTGTTTACTCATGTGTGTGTGTGTGCTTATTCGTGTGTGTGTGTGTACTCGTGTGTGTGTGTGTACTCGTGTGTGTGTGTGTTTACTCGTGTGTTTGTGTGTGTTTACTCGTGTGTGTGTGTTTACTTTGTGTGTGTATGTGTTTACTCGTGTGTGTGTGTTTACTAGTGTGTGTGTTTACTCGTGTGTGTGTGTTTACTTTGTGTGTGTGTGTTTACTCGTGTGTGTGAGTGTTTACTCGTGTGTGTGTGTGTTTACTCGTGTGTGTGTGTGTGTTTACTCGTGTGTGTGTGTGTGTGTTTACGTGTGTGTTCGTGTGTGTGTTTACTCATGTGTCTTTGTGTGTGTTTACTCGTGTGTGTGTTTACTCGTGTGTGTGTATTTACTCATGTGTGTGTGTGTGTGTGTTTACGTGTGTGTGTTCGTGTGTGTATTTACTCATGTGTCTTTGTGTGTGTTTACTCGTGTGTGTGTTTACTCGTGTGTGTGTGTTTACTCGTGTGTGCGTGTGTGTGTTTACTCGTGTGTGTGTTTACTCGTGTGTGTGTGTGTGTTTACTCGTGTGTGTGTGTGTGTTTACTCCTGTGTGTGTGCATTTACTCGTGTGTGTGTGTGTGTGTGTGTTTACGTGTGTGTGTTCATGTGTGTGTTTACTCATGTGTCTTTGTGTGTGTTTACTCGTGTGTGTGTTTACTCGTGTGTGTGTGTTTACTCGTGTGTGCGTGTGTGTGTTTACTCGTGTGTGTGTTTACTCGTGTGTGTGTGTGTGTTTACTCGTGTGTGTGTGTGTGTGTTTACTCGTGTGTGTGTGTGTGTGTTTACTCGTGTGTGTGTGTGTGTGTGTTTACTCGTGTGTGTGTTTACTCGTGTGTGTGTGTGTGTGTTTACCCGTGTGTGTGTGTGTTTACTCGTGTGTGTGTGTTTACTCGTGTGTGTGTGTGTGTGTTTACTCGTGTGTGTGTGTGTGTGTGTTTACCCGTGTGTGTGTGTGTTTACTCGTGTGTGTGTGTTTACTCGTGTGTGTGTGTGTGTGTTTACTCGTGTCTGTGTGTGTGTGTGTTTACTCGTGTGTGTGTGTGTGTTTACTCGTGTGTGTGTGTGTGTACTCGTGTGTGTGTGTTTACTCGTGTGTGTGTGTGTGTTTACTCATGTGTGTGTGTGTGTACTCGTGTGTGTGTGTTTACTCGTGTGTGTGTGTTTACTCGTGTGTGTGTGTGTTTACTCGTGTGTGTGTGTTTACTCATGTGTATTTGTGTTTACTTTGTGTGTGTGTGTTTACTCGTGTGTGCGTGTGTTTACTCGTGTGTGTGTGTGTGTTTACTCATGTGTGTGTGTTTACTCATGTGTGTTTGTGTTTACTTTGTGTGTGTGTGTTTACTCGTGTGTGTGTGTGTTTACTCGTGTGTGTGTGTGTTTACTCATGTGTGTTTGTGTTTACTTTGTGTGTGTGTGTTTACTCGTGTGTGTGTGTGTTTACTCGTGTGTGTGTGTGTGTGTGTTTACTCGTGTGTGTTTACTCATGTGTGTGTGTGTGTTTACTCGTGTGTGTGTGTGTACTCGTGTGTGTGTGTGTGTGTGTGTACTCGTGTGTGTTTACTCGTGTGTGTGTGTTAACTCGTGTGTGTGTGTGTTTACTCGTGTGTGTGTGTGTGTTTACTCATGTGTGTGTGTTTACTCATGTGTGTGTATGTGTGTGTGTTTACTCGTGTGTGTTTACTCATGTGTGTGTGTGTGTTTACTCGTGTGTGTGTGTGTGTGTGTGTATTTGTGTGTGTGTGTGTGTGTGTGTAATCGTGTGTGTTTACTCGTGTGTGTGTGTTTACTTGTGTGTGTTTACTCATGTGTGTGTGTGTTTACTCGTGTGTGTGAGTGTGTGTGTACTCGTGTGTGTGTGTGTGTGTACTCGTGTGTGTGTACTCGTGTGTGTGTGTGTACTCGTGTGTGTGTGTGTCTACTCATGTGTGTGTGTACTCCTGTGTGTGTGTGTGTGTGTACTCGTGTGTGTGTACTCGTGTGTGTGTGTGTGTGTGTACTCGTGTGTGTGTGTGTGTGTACTCGTGTGTGTGTGTGTGTACTCGTGTGTGCGTACTCGTGTGTGTGTGTGTGTACTCGTGTGTGTGTGTGTCTACTCGTGTGTGTGTGTACTCGTGTGTGTGTTTACTCGTGTATGTGTGTGTGTGTGTGTTTACTCGTGTGTGTGTGTGTTTACTCGTGTGTGTGTGTTTACTCGTGTGTTTGTGTGTGTTTACTCGTGTGTGTGTGTGTGTGTTTACTCGTGTGTGTGTGTGTTTACTTTGTGTGTGTATGTGTTTACTCGTGTGCGTGTGTTTACTAGTGTGTGTGTTTACTCGTGTGTGTGTGTTTACTTTGTGTGTGTGTGTTTACTCGTGTGTGTGTGTGTGTTTACTCGTGTGTGTGTGTGTTTACTCGTGTGTGTGTGTGTGTTTACTCGTGTGTGTGTGTTTACTCGTGTGTGTGTGTGTGTGTGTTTACGTGTGTGTGTTCGTGTGTGTTTACTCATGTGTCTTTGTGTGTGTTTACTCGTGTGTGTGTTTACTCGTGTGTGTGTGTTTACTCATGTGTGTCTGTGTGTGTGTTTACTCGTGTGTGTGTGTGTGTTTACTCGTGTGTGTGTGTTTACTCGTGTGTGTGTGTGTTTACTCGTGTGTATGTTTACTCGTGTGTGTGTGTGTGTTTAATCGTGTGTGTGTGTGTTTACTCGTGTGTGTGTTTACTCGTGTGTGTGTTTACTCGTGTGTGTGTGTGTGTTTACTCGTGTGTGTGTGTGTGTGTGTGTTTTCTCTCGTGTGTGTGTGTGTTTACTCGTGTGTGTGTGTGTGTTTAATCGTGTGTGTGTGTGTTTACTCGTGTGTGTGTTTACTCGTGTGTGTGTTTACTCGTGTGTGTGTGTGTGTGTTTACTCATGTGTGTGTGTGTGTGTGTTTTCACTCGTGTTTGTGTGTGTTTACTCGTGTGTGTGTGTGTGTGTTTACCCATGTGAGTGTGTTTACTCGTGTGTGTGTTTACTCGTGTGTGTGTGTTTACTCGTGTGTGTGTGTGTGTGTTTACCCGTGTGTGTGTGTGTGTTTACTTGTGTGTGTGTGTTTACTCGTGTGTGTGTGTTTACTCGTGTGTGTGTTTACTCGTGTGTGTGTGTGTGTTTACCCGTGTGTGTGTGTTTACTCGTGTGTGTGTGTGTGTGTTTACCCATGTGTGTGTGTGTTTACTCGTGTGTGTGTGTTTACTCATGTGTGTGTGTTTACCCGTGTGTGTGTTTACCCGTGTGTGTGTGTGTTTACTCGTGTGTGTGTGTTTACTCGCGTGTCTGTTTACTCGTGTGTGTGTTTACTCGTGTGTGTGTGTGTTTACTCGTGTGTGTGTGTGTGTGTGTGTTTACTCGTGTGTGTGTGTATACTCATGTGTGTGTGTGTGTTTACTCGTGTGTGTGTGTTTACTCGTCTGTGTGTGTGTGTGTGTGTTTACGTGTGTGTGTTCGTGTGTGTGTTTACTCATGTGTCTTTGTGTGTGTTTACTCGTGTGTGTGCTTACTCGTGTGTGTGTGTTTACTCGTGTGTGCGTGTGTGTGTTTACTCGTGTGTGTGTTTACTCGTGTGTGTCTGTGTGTGTGTTTACTCGTGTGTGTGTGTGTGTTTACTCATGTGTGTGTGTGTGTTTACTCGTGTTTGTGTGTGTTTACTCGTGTGTGTGTTTACTCGTGTGTGTGTGTTTACTCGTGTGTGTGTGTGTTTACTCGTGTGTGTGTGTGTGTTTACTCGTGTGTGTGTGTTTACTCGTGTGTGTGTGTGTGTGTGTGTTTACGTGTGTGTGTTCGTGTGTGTGTTTACTCATGTGTCTTTGTGTGTGTTTACACGTGTGTGTGTTTACTCGTGTGTGTGTGTTTACTCGTGTGTGACTGTGTGTGTGTTTACTCGTGTGTGTGTGTGTGTTTACTCGTGTGTGTGTGTTTACTCGTGTGTGTGTGTGTTTACTCGTGTGTATGTTTACTCGTGTGTGTGTGTGTGTTTAATCGTGTGTGTGTGTGTTTACTCGTGTGTGTGTTTACTCGTGTGTGTGTGTGTGTTTACTCGTGTGTGTGTGTGTTTTCACTCGTGTGTGTGTGTGTTTACTCGTGTGTGTGTGTGTGTGTTTACCCGTGTGTGTGTGTTTACTCGTGTGTGTGTTTACTCGTGTGTGTGTGTTTACTCGTGTGTGTGTGTTTACCCGTGTGTGTGTGTGTTTACTTGTGTGTGTGTGTTTACTCGTGTGTGTGTGTTTACTCGTGTGTGTGTTTACTCGTGTGTCTTTGTGTGTGTTTACTCGTGTGTGTGTTTACTCGTGTGTGTGTGTTTACTCATGTGTGTCTGTGTGTGTGTTTACTCGTGTGTGTGTGTGTTTACTCGTGTGTGTGTGTTTACTCGTGTGTGTGTGTGTTTACTCGTGTGTATGTTTACTCGTGTGTGTGTGTGTGTTTAATCGTGTGTGTGTGTGTTTACTCGTGTGTGTGTTTACTCGTGTGTGTGTGTGTGTGTTTACTCGTGTGTGTGTGTGTGTGTTTTCACACGTGTGTGTGTGTGTTTACTCGTGTGTGTGTGTGTGTGTTTACCCGTGTGTGTGTGTTTACTCGTGTGTGTGTTTACTCGTGTGTGTGTGTTTACTCGTGTGCGTGTGTGTGTGTTTACCCGTGTGTGTGTGTTTACTCGTGTGTGTGTGTGTGTGTTTACCCGTGTGTGTGTGTTTACTCGTGTGTGTGTTTACTCGTGTGTGTGTGTTTACTCGTGTGTGTGTTTACTCGTGTGTGTGTGTGTGTTTACCCGTGTGTGCGTGTGTTTACTCATGTGTGTGTTTACTCGTGTGTGTGTGTTTACTCGTGTGTGTGTGTGTGTGTGTTTACCCATGTGTGTGTGTGTTTACTCATGTGTGTGTGTTTACTCGTGTGTGTGTTTACCCGTGTGTGTGTGTGTTTACTCGTGTGTGTGTGTTTACTCGCGTGTGTGTGTTTACTCGTGTGTGTGTTTACTCGTGTGTGTGTGTGTTTACTCGTGTGTGTGTGTGTGTGTGTGTGTTTACTCGTGTGTGTGTGTTTACTCGTGTGTGTGTGTGTGTTTACTCGTGTGTGTGTGTTTACTCGTGTGTGTGTGTGTGTGTGTTTACGTGTGTGTGTTCGTGTGTGTGTTTACTCATGTGTCTTTGTGTGTGTTTACTCGTGTGTGTGCTTACTCGTGTGTGTGTGTTTACTCATGTGTGCGTGTGTGTGTTTACTCGTGTGTGTGTTTACTCATGTGTGTCTGTGTGTGTGTTTACTCGTGTGTGTGTGTGTTTACTCGTGTGTGTGTGTGTGTTTACTCGTGTTTGTGTGTGTTTACTCGTGTGTGTGTTTACTCGTGTGTGTGTGTGTGTTTACTCGTGTGTGTGTGTGTTTACTCGTGTGTGTGTGTGTGTTTACTCGTGTGTGTGTGTTTACTCATGTGTGTGTGTGTGTGTTTACGTGTGTGTGTTCGTGTGTGTGTTTACTCATGTGTCTTTGTGTGTGTTTACTCGTGTGTGTGTTTACTCGTGTGTGTGTGTTTACTCGTGTGTGTCTGTGTGTGTGTTTACTCGTGTGTGTGTGTGTGTTTACTCGTGTGTGTGTGTTTACTCGTGTGTGTGTGTGTTTACTCGTGTGTATGTTTACTCGTGTGTGTGTGTGTGTTTAATCGTGTGTGTGTGTGTTTACTCGTGTGTGTGTTTACTCGTGTGTGTGTGTGTGTTTACTCGTGTGTGTGTGTGTTTTCACTCGTGTGTGTGTGTGTTTACTCGTGTGTGTGTTTACTCGTGTGTGTGTGTTTACTCGTGTGTGTGTTTACTCGTGTGTGTGTGTTTACTCGTGTGTGTGTGTTTACCCGTGTGTGTGTGTGTTTACTTGTGTGTGTGTGTTTACTCGTGTGTGTGTGTTTACTCGTGTGTGTGTTTACTCGTGTGTGTGTGTGTGTTTACCCGTGTGTGCATGTGTTTACTCCTGTGTGTGTTTACTCGTGTGTGTGTGTTTACTCGTGTGTGTGTGTGTGTGTTTACCCATGTGTGTGTGTGTTTACTCGTGTGTGTGTGTTTACTCATGTGTGTGTGTTTACTCGTGTGTGTGTTTACCCGTGTGTGTGTGTGTTTACTCGCGTGTGTGTGTTTACTCGTGTGTGTGTTTACTCGTGTGTGTGTGTGTTTACTCGTGTGTGTGTGTGTGTGTGTGTTTACTCGTGTGTGTGTGTTTACTCGTGTGTGTGTGTGTGTTTACTCGTGTGTGTGTGTTTACTCGTGTGTGTGTGTGTGTGTGTGTTTACGTGTGTGTGTTCGTGTGTGTGTTTACTCATGTGTCTTTGTGTGTGTTTACTCGTGTGTGTGCTTACTCGTGTGTGTGTGTTTACTCGTGTGTGCGTGTGTGTGTTTACTCGTGTGTGTGTTTACTCGTGTGTGTCTGTGTGTGTGTTTACTCGTGTCTGTGTGTGTGTTTACTCATGTGTGTGTGTGTGTTTACTCGTGTTTGTGTGTGTTTACTCGTGTGTGTGTTTACTCGTGTGTGTGTGTGTGTTTACTCGTGTGTGTGTGTGTTTACTCGTGTGTGGGTGTTTACTCGTGTGTGTGTTTACTCGTGTGTGTGTGTGTGTGTTTAGCCGTGTGTGTGTGTGTTTACTCGTGTGTGTGTGTGTTTACTCGTGTGTGTGTGTTTACTCGTGTGTGTGTGTGTGTGTTTACGTGTGTGTGTTCGTGTGTGTGTTTACTCATGTGTCTTTGTGTGTGTTTACTCGTGTGTGTTTACTCGTGTGTGTTTACTCGTGTGTGTGTTTACTCGTGTGTGTGTGTGTGTTTACCCGTGTGTGCGTGTGTTTACTCCTGTGTGTGTTTACTCGTGTGTGTGTGTTTACTCGTGTGTGTGTGTGTGTGTTTACCCATGTGTGTGTGTGTTTACTCGTGTGTGTGTGTTTACTCGTGTGTGTGTGTGTGTGTTTACCCATGTGTGTGTGTGTTTACTCATGTGTGTGTGTTTACTCGTGTGTGTGTTTACCCGTGTGTGTGTGTGTTTACTCGCGTGTGTGTGTTTACTCGTGTGTGTGTTTACTCGTGTGTGTGTGTGTTTACCCGTGTGTGTGTGTGTTTACTCGCGTGTGTGTGTTTACTCGTGTGTGTGTTTACTCGTGTGTGTGTGTGTTTACTCGTGTGTGTGTGTGTTTACTCGTGTGTGTGTGTTTACTCGTGTGTGTGTGTGTGTTTACTCGTGTGTGTGTGTTTACTCGTGTGTGTGTGTGTGTGTGTGTTTACGTGTGTGTGTTCGTGTGTGTGTTTACTCATGTGTCTTTGTGTGTGTTTACTCGTGTGTGTGCTTACTCATGTGTGTGTGTTTACTCGTGTGTGCGTGTGTGTGTTTACTCGTGTGTGTGTTTACTCGTGTGTGTCTGTGTGTGTGTTTACTCGTGTGTGTGTGTGTGTTTACTCATGTGTGTGTGTGTGTTTACTCGTGTTTGTGTGTGTTTACTCGTGTGTGTGTTTACTCGTGTGTGTGTGTGTGTTTACTCGTGTGTGTGTGTGTTTACTCGTGTGTGGGTGTTTACTCGTGTGTGTGTTTACTCGTGTGTGTGTGTGTGTGTTTAACCGTGTGTGTGTGTGTTTACTCGTGTGTGTGTGTGTGTTTACTCGTGTGTGTGTGTTTACTCGTGTGTGTGTGTGTGTGTTTACGTGTGTGTGTTCGTGTGTGTGTTTACTCATGTGTCTTTGTGTGTGTTTACTCGTGTGTGTTTACTCGTGTGTGTGTTTACTCGTGTGTGCGTGTGTGTGTTTGCTCGTGTGTGTGTTTACTCGTGTGTGTGTGTGTGTTTACTCATGTGTGTGTGTGTTTACTCGTGTGTGTGTGTTTACTCGTGTGTGTGTGTGTTTACTCGTGTGTGTGTGTGTTTACTCGTGTGTGTGTGTGTTTACTCGTGTGTGTGTGTGTGTTTACTCATGTGTGTGTGTGTGTTTACTCGTGTTTGTGCGTGTTTACTCGTGTGTGTGTTTACTCGTGTGTGTGTGTTTACTCGTGTGTGTGTGTGTTTACTCGTGTGTGTGTGTGTGTTTACTCGTGTGTGTGTGTTTACTCGTGTGTGTGTGTGTTTACTCGTGTGTATGTTTACTCGTGTGTGTGTGTGTGTTTAATCGTGTGTGTGTGTGTTTACTCGTGTGTGTGTTTACTCGTGTGTGTGTGTGTGTGTTTACTCGTGTGTGTGTGTGTTTTCACTCGTGTGTGTGTGTGTTTACTCGTGTGTGTGTGTGTGTGTTTACCCGTGTGTGTGTGTTTACTCGTGTGTGTGTTTACTCGTGTGTGTGTGTTTACTCGTGTGTGTGTGTTTACCCGTGTGTGTGTGTGTTTACTTGTGTGTGTGTGTTTACTCGTGTGTGTGTGTTTACTCGTGTGTGTGTTTACTCGTGTGTCTTTGTGTGTGTTTACTCGTGTGTGTGTTTACTCGTGTGTGTGTGTTTACTCATGTGTGTCTGTGTGTGTGTTTACTCGTGTGTGTGTGTGTGTTTACTCGTGTGTGTGTGTTTACTCGTGTGTGTGTGTGTTTACTCGTGTGTATGTTTACTCGTGTGTGTGTGTGTGTTTAATCGTGTGTGTGTGTGTTTACTCGTGTGTGTGTTTACTCGTGTGTGTGTGTGTGTGTTTACTCGTGTGTGTGTGTGTGTGTTTTCACACGTGTGTGTGTGTGTTTACTCGTGTGTGTGTGTGTGTGTTTACCCGTGTGTGTGTGTTTACTCGTGTGTGTGTTTACTCGTGTGTGTGTGTTTACTCGTGTGCGTGTGTGTGTGTTTACCTGTGTGTGTGTGTTTACTCGTGTGTGTGTGTGTGTGTGTTTACCCGTGTGTGTGTGTTTACTCGTGTGTGTGTTTACTCGTGTGTGTGTTTACTCGTGTGTGTGTTTACTCGTGTGTGTGTGTGTGTTTACCCGTGTGTGCGTGTGTTTACTCATGTGTGTGTTTACTCGTGTGTGTGTGTTTACTCGTGTGTGTGTGTGTGTGTTTACCCATGTGTGTGTGTGTTTACTCATGTGTGTGTGTTTACTCGTGTGTGTGTTTACCCGTGTGTGTGTGTGTTTACTCGTGTGTGTGTGTTTACTCGCGTGTGTGTGTTTACTCGTGTGTGTGTTTACTCGTGTGTGTGTGTGTTTACTCGTGTGTGTGTGTGTGTGTGTGTTTACTCGTGTGTGTGTGTTTACTCGTGTGTGTGTGTTTACTCGTGTGTGTGTGTTTACTCGTGTGTGTGTGTGTGTGTGTGTTTACGTGTGTGTGTTCGTGTGTGTGTTTACTCATGTGTCTTTGTGTGTGTTTACTCGTGTGTGTGCTTACTCGTGTGTGTGTGTTTACTCATGTGTGCGTGTGTGTGTTTACTCGTGTGTGTGTTTACTCATGTGTGTCTGTGTGTGTGTTTACTCGTGTGTGTGTGTGTTTACTCGTGTGTGTGTGTGTGTTTACTCGTGTTTGTGTGTGTTTACTCGTGTGTGTGTTTACTCGTGTGTGTGTGTGTGTTTACTCGTGTGTGTGTGTGTTTACTCGTGTGTGTGTGTGTGTTTACACGTGTGTGTGTGTTTACTCGTGTGTGTGTGTGTGTGTTTACGTGTGTGTGTTCGTGTGTGTGTTTACTCATGTGTCTTTGTGTGTGTTTACTCGTGTGTGTGTTTACTCGTGTGTGTGTGTGTTTACTCGTGTGTGTCTGTGTGTGTGTTTACTCGTGTGTGTGTGTGTGTTTACTCGTGTGTGTGTGTTTACTCGTGTGTGTGTGTGTTTACTCGTGTGTATGTTTACTCGTGTGTGTGTGTGTGTTTAATCGTGTGTGTGTGTGTTTACTCGTGTGTGTGTTTACTCGTGTGTGTGTGTGTGTTTACTCGTGTGTGTGTGTGTTTTCACTCGTGTGTGTGTGTGTTTACTCGTGTGTGTGTTTACTCGTGTGTGTGTGTTTACTCGTGTGTGTGTTTACTCGTGTGTGTGTGTTTACTCGTGTGTGTGTGTTTACCCGTGTGTGTGTGTGTTTACTTGTGTGTGTGTGTTTACTCGTGTGTGTGTGTTTACTCGTGTGTGTGTTTACTCGTGTGTGTGTGTGTGTTTACCCGTGTGTGCGTGTGTTTACTCCTGTGTGTGTTTACTCGTGTGTGTGTGTTTACTCGTGTGTGTGTGTGTGTGTTTACCCATGTGTGTGTGTGTTTACTCGTGTGTGTGTGTTTACTCATGTGTGTGTGTTTACTCGTGTGTGTGTTTACCCGTGTGTGTGTGTGTTTACTCGCGTGTGTGTGTTTACTCGTGTGTGTGTTTACTCGTGTGTGTGTGTGTTTACTCGTGTGTGTGTGTGTGTGTGTGTGTTTACTCGTGTGTGTGTGTTTACTCGTGTGTGTGTGTGTGTTTACTCGTGTGTGTGTGTTTACTCGTGTGTGTGTGTGTGTGTGTGTTTACGTGTGTGTGTTCGTGTGTGTGTTTACTCATGTGTCTTTGTGTGTGTTTACTCGTGTGTGTGCTTACTCGTGTGTGTGTGTTTACTCGTGTGTGCGTGTGTGTGTTTACTCGTGTGTGTGTTTACTCGTGTGTGTCTGTGTGTGTGTTTACTCGTGTGTGTGTGTGTGTTTACTCATGTGTGTGTGTGTGTTTACTCGTGTTTGTGTGTGTTTACTCGTGTGTGTGTTTACTCGTGTGTGTGTGTGTGTTTACTCGTGTGTGTGTGTGTTTACTCGTGTGTGGGTGTTTACTCGTGTGTGTGTTTACTCGTGTGTGTGTGTGTGTGTTTACCCGTGTGTGTGTGTGTTTACTCGTGTGTGTGTGTGTTTACTCGTGTGTGTGTGTTTACTCGTGTGTGTGTGTCTGTGTTTACGTGTGTGTGTTCGTGTGTGTGTTTACTCATGTGTCTTTGTGTGTGTTTACTCGTGTGTGTTTACTCATGTGTGTTTACTCGTGTGTGTGTTTACTCGTGTGTGTGTGTGTGTTTACCCGTGTGTGCGTGTGTTTACTCCTGTGTGTGTTTACTCGTGTGTGTGTGTTTACTCGTGTGTGTGTGTGTGTGTTTACCCATGTGTGTGTGTGTTTACTCGTGTGTGTGTGTTTACTCGTGTGTGTGTGTGTGTGTTTACCCATGTGTGTGTGTGTTTACTCATGTGTGTGTGTTTACTCGTGTGTGTGTTTACCCGTGTGTGTGTGTGTTTACTCGCGTGTGTGTGTTTACTCGTGTGTGCGTGTGTGTGTTTACTCGTGTGTGTGTTTACTCGTGTGTGTCTGTGTGTGTGTTTACTCGTGTGTGTGTGTGTGTTTACTCATGTGTGTGTGTGTGTTTACTCGTGTTTGTGTGTGTTTACTCGTGTGTGTGTTTACTCGTGTGTGTGTGTGTGTTTACTCGTGTGTGTGTGTGTTTACTCGTGTGTGGGTGTTTACTCGTGTGTGTGTTTACTCGTGTGTGTGTGTGTGTGTTTACCCGTGTGTGTGTGTGTTTACTCGTGTGTGTGTGTGTTTACTCGTGTGTGTGTGTTTACTCGTGTGTGTGTGTCTGTGTTTACGTGTGTGTGTTCGTGTGTGTGTTTACTCATGTGTCTTTGTGTGTGTTTACTCGTGTGTGTTTACTCATGTGTGTTTACTCGTGTGTGTGTTTACTCGTGTGTGTGTGTGTGTTTACCCGTGTGTGCGTGTGTTTACTCCTGTGTGTGTTTACTCGTGTGTGTGTGTTTACTCGTGTGTGTGTGTGTGTGTTTACCCATGTGTGTGTGTGTTTACTCGTGTGTGTGTGTTTACTCGTGTGTGTGTGTGTGTGTTTACCCATGTGTGTGTGTGTTTACTCATGTGTGTGTGTTTACTCGTGTGTGTGTTTACCCGTGTGTGTGTGTGTTTACTCGCGTGTGTGTGTTTACTCGTGTGTGTGTTTACTCGTGTGTGTGTGTGTTTACCCGTGTGTGTGTGTGTTTACTCGCGTGTGTGTGTTTACTCGTGTGTGTGTTTACTCGTGTGTGTGTGTGTTTACTCGTGTGTGTGTGTGTTTACTCGTGTGTGTGTGTTTACTCGTGTGTGTGTGTGTGTTTACTCGTGTGTGTGTGTTTACTCGTGTGTGTGTGTGTGTGTTTACGTGTGTGTGTTCGTGTGTGTGTGTACTCATGTGTCTTTGTGTGTGTTTACTCGTGTGTGTGCTTACTCGTGTGTGTGTGTTTACTCGTGTGTGCGTGTGTGTGTTTACTCGTGTGTGTGTTTACTCGTGTGTGTCTGTGTGTGTGTTTACTCGTGTGTGTGTGTGTGTTTACTCATGTGTGTGTGTGTGTTTACTCGTGTTTGTGTGTGTTTACTCGTGTGTGTGTTTACTCGTGTGTGTGTGTGTGTTTACTCGTGTGTGGGTGTTTACTCGTGTGTGGGTGTTTACTCGTGTGTGTGTTTACTCGTGTGTGTGTGTGTGTGTTTACCCGTGTGTGTGTGTGTTTACTCGTGTGTGTGTGTGTGTTTACTCGTGTGTGTGTGTTTACTCGTGTGTGTGTGTGTGTGTTTACGTGTGTGTGTTCGTGTGTGTGTTTACTCATGTGTCTTTGTGTGTGTTTACTCGTGTGTGTTTACTCGTGTGTGTGTTTACTCGTGTGTGCGTGTGTGTGTTTGCTCGTGTGTGTGTTTACTCGTGTGTGTGTGTGTGTTTACTCATGTGTGTGTGTGTTTACTCGTGTGTGTGTGTTTACTCGTGTGTGTGTGTGTTTACTCGTGTGTGTGTGTGTGTGTGTTTTCACTCGTGTGTGTGTGTGTTTACTCGTGTGTGTGTGTGTGTTTACCCGTGTGTGTGTATGTTTACTCGTGTGTGTGTGTTTACTCGTGTGTGTGTGTGTTTACTCGTGTGTGTGTTTACTCGTGTGTGTGTGTGTGTGTTTACTCGTGTGTGTGTGTGTTTTCACTCGTGTGTGTGTGTGTTTACTCGTGTGTGTGTGTGTGTGTTTACCCGTGTGTGTGTGTTTACTCGTGTGTGTGTTTACTCGTGTGTGTGTGTTTACTCGTGTGTGTGTGTTTACCCGTGTGTGTGTGTGTGTGTGTTTACTCGTGTGTGTGTGTTTACTCGTGTGTGTGTTTACTCGTGTGTCTTTGTGTGTGTTTACTCGTGTGTGTGTTTACTCGTGTGTGTGTGTTTACTCATGTGTGTCTGTGTGTGTGTTTACTCGTGTGTGTGTGTGTGTTTACTCGTGTGTGTGTGTTTACTCGTGTGTGTGTGTGTTTACTCGTGTGTATGTTTACTCGTGTGTGTGTGTGTGTTTAATCGTGTGTGTGTGTGTTTACTCGTGTGTGTGTTTACTCGTGTGTGTGTTTACTCGTGTGTGTGTGTGTGTGTTTACTCGTGTGTGTGTGTGTGTGTTTTCACTCGTGTGTGTGTGTGTTTACCCGTGTGTGTGTGTTTACTCGTGTGTGTGTTTACTCGTGTGTGTGTGTTTACTCGTGTGCGTGTGTGTGTGTTTACCCGTGTGTGTGTGTGTTTACTTGTGTGTGTGTGTTTACTCGTGTGTGTGTGTTTACTCGTGTGTGTGTGTGTGTTTACCCGTGTGTGCGTGTGTTTACTCGTGTGTGTGTTTACTCGTGTGTGTGTGTTTACTCGTGTGTGTGTGTGTGTGTTTACCCATGTGTGTGTGTGTTTACTCGTGTGTGTGTGTTTACTCATGTGTGTGTGTTTACTCGTGTGTGTGTTTACCCGTGTGTGTGTGTGTTTACTCGTGTGTGTGTGTTTACTCGCGTGTGTGTGTTTACTCGTGTGTGTGTTTACTCGTGTGTGTGTGTGTTTACTCGTGTGTGTGTGTGTGTGTGTGTGTTTACTCGTGTGTGTGTGTTTACTCGTGTGTGTGTGTGTGTTTACTCGTGTGTGTGTGTTTACTCGTTTGTGTGTGTGTGTGTGTGTTTACGTGTGTGTGTTCGTGTGTGTGTTTACTCATGTGTCTTTGTGTGTATTTACTCGTGTGTGTGCTTACTCGTGTGTGTGTGTTTACTCGTGTGTGCGTGTGTGTGTTTACTCGTGTGTGTGTTTACTCGTGTGTGTCTGTGTGTGTGTTTACTCGTGTGTGTGTGTGTTTACTCGTGTGTGTGTGTGTGTTTACTCGTGTTTGTGTGTGTTTACTCGTGTGTGTGTTTACTCGTGTGTGTGTGTGTGTTTACTCGTGTGTGTGTGTGTTTACTCGTGTGTGTGTGTGTGTTTACTTGTGTGTGTGTGTTTACTCGTGTGTGTGTGTGTGTGTTTACGTGTGTGTGTTCGTGTGTGTGTTTACTCATGTGTCTTTGTGTGTGTTTACTCGTGTGTGTGTTTACTCATGTGTGTGTGTTTACTCGTGTGTGTCTGTGTGTGTGTTTACTCGTGTGTGTGTGTGTGTTTACTCGTGTGTGTGTGTTTACTCGTGTGTGTGTGTGTTTACTCGTGTGTATGTTTACTCGTGTGTGTGTGTGTGTTTAATCGTGTGTGTGTGTGTTTACTCGTGTGTGTGTTTACTCGTGTGTGTGTGTGTGTTTACTCGTGTGTGTGTGTGTTTTCACTCGTGTGTGTGTGTGTTTACTCGTGTGTGTGTGTGTGTGTTTACCCGTGTGTGTGTGTTTACTCGTGTGTGTGTTCACTCGTGTGTGTGTGTTTACTCGTGTGTGTGTTTACCCGTGTGTGTGTGTTTACTTGTGTGTGTGTGTTTACTCGTGTGTATGTTTACTCGTGTGTGTGTGTGTGTTTAATCGTGTGTGTGTGTGTTTACTCGTGTGTGTGTTTACTCGTGTGTGTGTGTGTGTTTACTCGTGTGTGTGTGTGTTTTCACTCGTGTGTGTGTGTGTTTACTCGTGTGTGTGTGTGTGTGTTTACCCGTGTGTGTGTGTTTACTCGTGTGTGTGTTCACTCGTGTGTGTGTGTTTACTCGTGTGTGTGTTTACCCGTGTGTGTGTGTTTACTTGTGTGTGTGTGTTTACTCGTGTGTGTGTGTTTACTCGTGTGTGTGTGTTTACCCGTGTGTGCGTGTGTTTACTCCTGTGTGTGTTTACTCGTGTGTGTGTGTTTACTCGTGTGTGTGTGTGTGTGTTTACCCATGTGTGTGTGTGTTTACTCGTGTGTGTGTGTTTACTCATGTGTGTGTGTTTGCTCGTGTGTGTGTTTACCCGTGTGTGTGTGTGTTTACTCGCGTGTGTGTGTTTACTCGTGTGTGTGTTTACTCGTGTGTGTGTGTGTTTACTCGTGTGTGTGTGTGTGTGTGTGTTTACTCGTGTGTGTGTGTTTACTCGTGTGTGTGTGTGTGTTTACTCGTGTGTGTGTGTTTACTCGTGTGTGTGTGTGTGTGTGTGTTTACGTGTGTGTGTTCGTGTGTGTGTTTACTCATGTGTCTTTGTGTGTGTTTACTCGTGTGTGTGCTTACTCGTGTGTGTGTGTTTACTCGTGTGTGCGTGTGTGTGTTTACTCGTGTGTGTGTTTACTCGTGTGTGTCTGTGTGTGTGTTTACTCGTGTGTGTGTGTGTTTACTCATGTGTGTGTGTGTGTTTACTCGTGTTTGTGTGTGTTTACTCGTGTGTGTGTTTACTCGTGTGTGTGTGTGTGTTTACTCGTGTGTGTGTGTGTTTACTCGTGTGTGGGTGTTTACTCGTGTGTGTGTTTACTCGTGTGTGTGTGTGTGTGTTTACCCGTGTGTGTGTGTGTTTACTCGTGTGTGTGTGTGTGTTTACTCGTGTGTGTGTGTTTACTCGTGTGTGTGTGTGTGTGTTTACGTGTGTGTGTTCGTGTGTGTGTTTACTCATGTGTCTTTGTGTGTGTTTACTCGTGTGTGTTTACTCGTGTGTGTGTTTACTCGTGTGTGCGTGTGTGTGTTTGCTCGTGTGTGTGTTTACTCGTGTGTGTGTGTGTGTTTACTCGTGTGTGTGTGTGTTTACTCGTGTGTGTGTTTACTCATGTGTGTGTGTGTTTACTCGTGTGTGTGTGTTTACTCGTGTGTGTGTGTGTTTACTCGTGTGTGTGTGTGTGTGTGTTTTCACTCGTGTGTGTGTGTGTTTACTCGTGTGTGTGTGTGTGTTTACCCGTGTGTGTGTATGTTTACTCGTGTGTGTGTGTTTACTCGTGTGTGTGTGTGTGTGTTTACCTGTGTGTGTGTGTGTTTACTCGTGTGTGTGTGTTTACTCGTGTGTGTGTTTACTCGTGTGTGTGTTTACTCGTGTGTGTGTGTTTACCCGTGTGTGTGTGCGTTTACTCGTGTGTGTGTTTACTCGTGTGTGTGTGTTTACTCGTGTGTGTGTGTGTGTGTTTACCCGTGTGTGTGTGTGTTTACTCGTGTGTCATAGAGTCATAGAGTTTTACAGCACAGAAAGAGGCCCTTCGGCCCATCGTGTCTGCGCCGCCCATCCATCCCTGTCCAGTCTAATCCCATTTTCCAGCATTTGGTCCATAGCCTTGTATGCAATGGCATTTCAAGTGCTCATCCAAATGCTTCTTGAATGTTGTGAGGGTTCCTGCCTCTACCACCCTTTCAGTCATTGAATTCCACATTCCAACCACCCTCTGGGTGAAAAAGTTCCTCCTCAAATCCCCTCTAAATCTCCTGCCCCTTACCCTGAATCTATGCCCCCTTGTTATTGACCCCCCTGCTAAGGGGAAAAGTTCCTCTTTATCTACCCTATCTAGGCCCCTCATCATTTTGTACACCTCAATCAGGTCCCCCCTCAGCCTTCTCTGCTCCAAGGAAAACAACCCCAGCCTGTCCAGCCTCTCTTCATAGCTGAGGCGCTCCATCCCAGGTAACATCCTGGTGAATCTTCTCTGCACCCTCTCCAAAGCAATCACATCCTTCCTATAGTGAGGCGACCAGAACTGCACACAGTACTCCAGCTGTGGCCTCACCAGCGTTTTGTACAGCTCCATCATAACCTCCCTGCTCTTATATTCTATGCCTCGGCTAATGAAGGCAAGTATCCCATATGCCTTTTTAACCACCTTATCTACCTGCTCCGCTGCCTTCAGGGATCTATGTACATGTACACCAAGGTCCCTCTGACCCTCTGTACTTCCTAGGGTCCTACCACTCATTGTGTATTCCCTTGCCTTATTTGTCCGTCCAAAATGCATCACCTCGCACTTTTCAGGGTTAAATTCCATTTGCCACTTTTCCGCCCATCTGACCAACCCGTTTATATCGTCCTGTAGCCTGAGGCTTTCCTCCTCGCAATTTACCACCCCACCAATTTTCGTGTCATCTGCGAACTTACTGATCATACCTTTTACATTCTCATCCAAATCACTTATGTAGATCACAAACAACAAGGGACCCAGCACCGATCCCTGAGGTACCCCACTGGACACAGGCTTCCAGTCACAAAAGCAACCTTCGACCATCACCCTCTGCCTCCTGCCACTCAGCCAGTTTAGGATCCAACGCGCCAAGGCACCCTGGATCCCATGGGCTCTTACCTTCTTGACCAGTCTCCTATGCGGGACTTTGTCAAAAGCTTTACTGAAGTCCATGTAAACCACATCCACAGCATTTCCCTCATCCACCCCTGCAGTCACCCCCTCGAAAAATTCAATCAGATTTGTCAGACATGATTTACCCTTGACAAAGCCATGCTGACTATCCCCGATTAATCCTTGCCTCTCCAAGTGGAGATTAATTTTGTCCCTCAGAATTTTTTCCAATAATTTCCCCACCACAGATGTTAGACTCACTGGCCTGTAATTCCCTGGTTTATCCCTGCTACCCTTCTTGAATAATGCTACTACGTTAGCTGTTCTCCAGTCCTCTGGTACATCCCCTGTGGCCAGAGAGGTTCTGAAAATTTGTGTCAGAGCCCCTGCAATCTCCTCCTTTGCCTCCCACAGCAGCCTGGGATACATCTCGTCTGGGCCTGGGGATTTATCCACTTTTTGGCCTGCTAAAACCGCTAGCACCTCCTCCCTCTCGATGCTAATATGTTCAAGTATGTCACAGTCCCCTTGCCCGACTTCTATGTCTGCATCGTCTTTCTCCATAGTGAACACAGATGCAAAAAATTCATTTAAAACCCCGCCTACATCCTCTGGCTCTACACACAGATTGCCACTTTGGTCCCTAAAGGGCCCTACCCTTTCCCTGGTTATCCTCTTGCCCTTAATATACTTATAAAACATCTTAGGATTTTCCTTTATTTTGCTCACCAGTGTTATTTCATGGCCCCTCCTCGCCCTCCTAATTTCTTTTTTAAGTATGCCCCTGCACTTTTTATACTCCTCTAGGGCTTCTTCCGTCTTTAGTCTTTTGTAACTGCCAAAAGCCCTCCTTTTATTTCTAATGCATTTTTGTATATCCCTTGTCATCCAAGGTTCCCTTTGCTTGTTGGTCCCACCCTTGACCTTTACAGGAACATGTTGGCGTTGTACTCTCTCTATTTCCCTTCTGAAAGTCTCCCACTGTTTTGATGTGGATTTTCCTATAAGCAGCTGCTCCCAGTCCACTTTGGCCAGATCCTGCCTTATCATATTAAAATCGGCCTTCCCCCAATTTAGAACCCTTATTTCCGGGCC